>NC_135422.1:8992800-9105300 GCF_051991245.1 Festucalex cinctus | reverse complement strand
ATGGAGTTGGCAGCTTGGGACTGCAGGGGGGGGGCACTATGCTGAAAAACACCTGCTTGGTATCATGAAACGTGGCAACCCCAAGTGTTTAATGTCCACATTTCCACGGTGACGGCACGCATGTCTCAAAACATGAATTTTACGAGGATGAGGCCAGGAAATGGGGTTTACCAGTTGCATAGCAAGTGGAGCTTGGAAATGTGTGTTGAGGGACATAGAAATACGTTTTGTCTGTAAAGGCTATTGGATAACGTCATGGCCGATTTTTACTACTTCCTATGGAGATATTGTGGGGTAGTGTTTTTGTTTGTTTGTTTGTTTGTTTGTTTGTTTTTGGGGGTTCTCAAATCTTTCAATCCTTTATGAAATGCTTTATGGTTAACTGACTTTGTTAACAGTGTGTTGCGACAAATACGTAGACAAACCCCCCCAAAACAAAACAGAATTAGATCATACGAAGACAATGTAACCAATTATATACTCACATTTTCTTGTTTTGATGCTAAGATGATTTTGAACATTGCTAACTGACATGGAGGATTTTAGCTAATTTTAGCATCAACACTCAAGGTTTGAGGGAAAAGAGTTTAAAACAAGAACTAATCAGAAAGTTGTTTATAACATTTTGTAGTGATTATTTACATATACGGTATATATTTTAGTCCACTCCCTGTCTGACGCTAAGCTAACCTTGGCTAACAAACACACACAGGGTGACTGATTAGCTTATTTTGGCCTCAACGTTTGGAGAAAACAACTTTCAAAAGAACACATTAAGAGGAGATATGCAGTAGATTTTCATTTTATGCTAACTCACTTCTGTTACTTTTATAGTCCTGCTACTGAAATGAGTCAAATAAAGTTGCCTGTAATGGGCTAATTTTAAAATTTTGAATGGTTCACTATGCATATTATTTGATTTCACCTTGGGGTTAAAAAAATAAAAAAATACAGGCAAATTTTGACAGTGTTACACAAAGATTCAGTGGAATTGCCATTTTATAGAGAAATATAATAGCTTATTAACCAAATAGCAAACCACAGAAATAATTTAAAGTCTTTTAGGGTGACATATGTTACTATCCACTTGTGTGGTCATAAGGAACAGCGCTTTAACAAGAAACCCACTCAGACACAAAACATCTTCAGCATGAGGTCTGTCGGTCCATTAGTCAAGAACGTCCATTTAGCTGGACTAAGTCATTGCATTGAAGCAGGTTTATGACCGTCGCCATCAATCAGCACATCAAAACTGAGGGTCACCATGGATGTCTTTTACAGTATGTTTGCGAGAATATGAGCATCATTAAACACAATTTATCATTCTCTTCCGTGCATTTTTCCTCGCATACGTTCATCAGACTCCAAATACTGAACAGCGTCTGACTCACGGTGACGAATGAAAGTGAGCGTGTTTTATGCTTTTCCCTTGACCAAAAATAGAGATGAGCTTCTGTTACAGATAAGATCATTTCCTCTCGTTTGACAGAGACGCTGCTGAATGGCTCACATCAGCAATTTATAGCGGCCACTGTTCAGGCATGCACCAGATACACGAGAAAAATAAAAAAAATAAAAAATCATCGCCTCCGCATCTCTAGGGAAAAATGCTTTTTGACTCACAAACTTCCTGGTAATATGCCACTTGAGATTACTTGTGAACATGCACCAAATGTTCAGTTTCGACATGGTTGGACACTGTTATCAGTCCCTGCCGATAAATATCATCAAGTCGGCCCTCATTTTGTTGATATACCGGCAGGATGAATATTAAGATGAATCACGTGTTGATGAAGTATATGGGACATTACAGAATTGGAGAAAAATTAACCAAAAAACGAGGACTTACCCAGAAATTAGCTTGATAATATAATTTCTGCTTCTTTTTTTCTCTTCCACGAGATTGATGAAAAAGTCTTAGAAACAGCGTTTTGCGTATTGTTGAGAGACACATAGAGCATAATTCAACTATTTATTATAGTCGAAACCAATTTTTTTGCAGTTAAATTTTTTGTATGTATATATTAGATATGTGAGTTGGTCACCAAGAGGGAGGGACAAGAGAGAAAAAAAACAGGGGGCACTGAAGGGGCTATTTAAATAACATTTTTATTTTTTATTGTATTTATTATTATTATTATTATTATTATTATTATTATTATTATTATTATTATTATTATTATTATTAATTCAATCTCTGGTCTAATAACCTTATTTATTGATTGAATTATTTTTTTATTTTATTGCTGGATATGTAAATTTCCCAGAGGGAGCAAAGGGATCAATAAAGTCGTCTAAATCTAAGTCTAAGTCTAAATGTATGGAAAAAAATCTGGGAGGAAAAAATACCATGGATATTAAATATAAACATATAATATAATCATGTTGCTGAAGAAATACACACATTTGTGAAAATTTATGCAAATAAATACATTTTATATATAATCCCAATGCTCACTAAATCCAAATAAACAAGTGAAAAAAATAATAATTGCGCTTCAACTGCCAAGGCCCGCTTTTTACCATGTTGCTTTGTGGTTCAATAAAAACCATGAGTGTGTATGAGTCATATTCATTCGGCTGAGAAAGTTTGTATTTACATGATATCCCAAAATTCACTTAAAGTGGACGTCAACCTTAAACATTTCTTGACAATAATATGTTACGTGACCTCACGACATTCTGATTAAAATTACATTTATGGAATATGAGTTATGAAGCAAAATCCAGCCATTTTTATCCACCTCAGGGGTCGGCCATTTTGCCACTTTCTGTCAACTGAAGATGACATCACAGTTACTTAGGGCTCAAGCAACGACCAATCACAGCTCACCTGTTTTCTGAGGCTGAGCTGTGATTGGTTGTTACCTGAGCAACTGTGATGTCATCTTTAGTCGACAACAAGTGGCAAACTGGCCGCCCCCTGAAATGGATTTTAAAAAGGCTGGATTTTGTTGCTTAACTCATATTCCACTATGCAATACAGTATTAACCAGAATACCATATTTAGACCAGTTGGGTTGCATAGAACATATTATTGTCAAAAAAAAATAAAAAAAATTGGGGGCTTGACTTCCACTTAATTTTTCAATGACTTGCTAAGATTGAAGCGGTGTTGCAAAATTGGCTGTTGAGAAGTTTTTCTATCTCAACTGAAGTTCAGCACCAGTTTGAGAAGTTTACAGGTGCTTGCACAACCATCTGGACAGATAATTCCCATTTTAATTACCGTATTTGATATATGTTCTGCAGAGTACCAGGATGGCCGAGTGGTTAAGGCGTTGGACTTAAGATCCAATGGACATGTAGTCCTCGTGGGTTCAAGCCCCACTCCTGGTAAGATGTGACAAATGAACTGCACTAACCTCTCACTTATTTATCAAATAAAATTTAGAATACCTTCCAAGTTCCATGCCAAACTTCTGGTGAATTCCCAGTGAATAATACGTAAATTAAAGTCAGGTATGTACACGAGTACGGATGTTGGTTGGCTCTCTACTAGTGTCACTGATTGATGAGTTTCCAGTGATTCAGCATTCACTAACACTAATAGTCTGGCTGCTGTCCAAATTTTCTTAATGTTTTTAAGTGAGTCACTATGCTTGTATGTTTGACAAGTAGCTACAGTGGCCTCTTACGCACTTTCCACTATCTCTGTTGAGACACGGTCCTTTGTTTTACCTGAACCGCCGCCGCCGCCGCTCATACTACGTAGGCCTCCCCCGGGCCGTTGTAAGCAGATACCACGGGAGTGGCTGGCCTCCTCGTCAAAAAACGACTTCTTGCTGCAGGGAACGTCATAATTGATGTTTCAAACTGTTTCTATGGTTTGGTGTTGACATTATTAGTACACTAGCAGCGTCATAATAAATATTAACTAAAATGAACATATAAAAAACTATGTAAAAATGATCAGGATCTATTTAAAAAAAAAAAGACTGATTTGGCTCTCAATCCACTGATATGAATCAGCATGGGGACTCGACCCCATATAGGGAGTTGAATGGAGCATGCGCAGTGTCAACCTTTGTTATCTATGCTCTGCTTCCGCCGAGGTTGTTGGCTCGACTTGGTTGGTATTCATCAATCCTTTGGCGCTCCAGCACCGTCCTGTCAGTCGTTCCTCCCACGCCGTGAGGTCACACTTGCGTAGTCGTCCCACCTGGCTGATATCAGCAAACATCCTTCCCACCGGGGCAAAAAAACTCTGCTCCCACCTCCACAATGTTTTCCATTTGAGTCACAGTTTTGGACCTGGGAGATGTGTTACCGCCCTAACGCCTCTTTTGGCCTTTACAACATGGACGCAGGTGTCCTTTGTCACATATTGTATGTAACCTACTTTTAATTAAACATGGCAGCTGTGTGACGTATACTGACCAACAGCTTTTTACACCATCTCTGCACTGTGCTGAAACTTTCAACATATACACAAGAAAATGTATATATATATATATATATATATATATATATATATATATATATATATATATATATATATATATATATATATATATATATATATATATATATGTATATATATGTATACAAGCTAATAAGTTAACAAGTTTGAAATAGCTACGTTCACAATTAAATTTAGTTAGTTAACACATTTAGATTGAAAAAAAATTGTGATTGAAAGAATTGTAGCTAATTATGGTTTAAATATAAATGTTAATATGTACTCCCCACCCAGAAAAAAAATGGCTACAGGACGCTGACATATGATATTGAGTTATAATGCTGTATATGGTTTTGTTCCTGAGCGGTGCAGACAAGTCTCACTATGTTGCTCACTGAGTCACCTGGTGGCCAGATTAAAAAATTACACAATATGAAACATCTTCAAATGGGAACAGTTTGCAAACTAGGAGCTTCTATATGTAACTAACATACAGTAGTAAACATCCATAAGTACAAGTGATGGAATATTACGTTTTTACTTAGCCTATAATAAATAAACATGGGCAATCTATAAAGTGTCCAAGTTATCCAAGCCCACATACATTGTCCTATAATATAAAAGCTAATAATAGCAGATACTTATTTAACCAGATGCTTAAGCTTTGATGTGACCGGAAACGCCCCCCCTCCATCTCCCACCCCACGTCTGGCACGGGTGAGTTATATGGAATATTTGTGCGCTGAGCTTGTGGAATGCATTTTTGTGCGCGTCTCGGATGTGACTGCGACGAGCTGTGTGAGGTAAGAGGCCCAAGGTCCGCCCCGAGAGCGCCGGGCTGTGCTCCTCTGGTCTGCCATTGGTGCAGCTCGCAGCTCAGGAATGTCTCTCAACCCTTCAAATAGTCTCCACTCGCGCCCTAACAGGCAGTCCACTCAGTGCAATTGAACTTGAGAGCAGCAATTGGAATGAAAACACAATAATCGAGTACGACTTTCGACTTGAGACAGGATCAATAATAACTGAAGGACATCTATTTTCTTTTTTATCCATTTAACTCATTTTTGAAGGAATCTTCTTTTATCAGGTTTGTATAATATTTACATCACTAACTATTGGTCACAAATTTGGATGTGAAAAGATGTAATATTCATTCATACTTGTCTTGATTTTAGCTAAAAAGATGATGCTGTGTGGCATCTTTCTGTTGTTGATGCTTTGGAGTTGTGAGGGTGCAATTTTGGCAGGTGAGAATGCAGAAAAATGACTTCAAATGAGCTGCATTTTCTTGTCGTCATGTATATAAAAACGCGCACGTGTTCATGTGTCCCACAGAGACTCGTGATGACAACAGTGTTTACGACTTATTCGATCTGGTGCGGGTAGACAAGAGGCACAATGGTGTGACCTTGGTCAAAGGGGCTGACCCGTACAGCCCGGCGTACAAGATTATGAACGCAGACCTGATCCCCCCGGTCCCTGACAACTCCTTCGGGGATCTTATCGACTCCATCCAGTTGGAGAGGGGCTTCATCCTCCTGGTCAACCTGAAGCAGTCCAAGAGGAACAGGGGAAGCCTTCTGACCATTGAGAAGAAAGACGGCTCGGGTCCCGTGTTGGAGATCATCTCCAACGGAAAGGCCAACACGTTAGACGTCTTCTACTCCACCGGCAACCACCAGCAGCTGGTGTCCATCGAGGAGCCCAACTTAGCTACGGGACACTGGAAGAACATCACGCTCTTCTTCCAGGATGACCGTGTGAAACTCTTCGTGGGCTGCGATGAAATCAACGTGTACGAGATGGACGAGCCCATCCAGAAAGTCTTGTCCCAAGAGTTGGTGGACATCGCCAGGCTCAGAATCGGCAAAGGAGCGACGAGGGACAAATTTATGGTAAGCATTCAGCTGAAGTTTTCTTTTCATTGCTGCATATTTGTTTGGAACATGTCTGTTAAATATTCTTTTTCACAGGGGGTGCTTCAGAACGTGAGATTTGTCTTTGGGACATCCCTGGAGACCATCTTGAGAAATAAAGGGTGTGAAAATGGAGGTAAGGGTTCAGAGTATATCGCACAAGTGAGGTAGAGGGCTGAGTTTAGGAGCATCTTTTGTCCCAACAACTGCCCTATAATTAGCTTGTTATGTTCCAAATGATGACAGTGAAGTCATAAAAATCCGTCGCATTTTGCTCACACCTGCAGCCGTCTTGACTGACGTCCTGACTCTGGGAAACTCAATGAATGGCTCCAGCCCTGCCATCAGGACCGACTACAGTGGCCACAAAACCAAAGGTGAGACTTTCTCCAATAATTAGTGGATTTGGTGTCATTTTGTTCTCCTACTTTTTACTTACAGACCTTCTCACGAGATTAAAAACTTAATGGGCCAGATAGAACCATGTAGTTTGTTGAACTCACTTTTCATCTTTTCACAAGTCATTTAAAGCCATTGAAAACATATTTGCCTGGTTTGGCATTTCAGTAACATCAGATTGTTTTAACGTATGACTGTTTTAACTATTCAAAACTACGGAAGAGGATTAGGGCCAGTGAAGAGAAAAAAAAGGGTTGACAGGATTGCCATTTTATTCTCAGAATTCTGAATTTAAAGTGAGAATTCTGACTTTGTGACATAGACCTATGAATTGTGGGGGCGATTCAGAAAGGCAGAATTCTACTTTACAGTTAGGATTCTGACAATAAAATGAGAATTCTGACTTTAAAATCAGCCTTTATAGTGAGAATGCTGACTTTAACGTCAGAATTCTGAGAATGAAGTGTGGCAAGTGTCTGACTTTAAAGTCAGAATTCTCACTTTAAAGTCAGAATGCTGAAAATAGAATCATTCCAGACTTTTTTTTCTTTTCACTGGCCCTATTCCTCTTCCGTACAAAACACTTCTCTGCGATAAAAGATACAGTATGAATCAGTCAGTCGTTATTAACTCATTCGCTTCGAGCCATTTTCACAGAAGCAGTCCCGTTCGCTCCCGGCGGTTTTACTGGATTTTGACTGATTTTGCAAGGCCCACAGAATATTGTGTTCAATTGCTATAAAAGCATGGAACCTACCAAAAGAAAGATTAAAGTCTCTTCTTTCATCAGGAAAAAAAAAAAGTATGTTTCTATCTGTTTCAGTTTTGCAGCAATTAGCATTAGAAGAGAGCTAAGTTTCATTAGTTTTCACAAATCTATTTAAAATTGTAAGTAATTGAGCTTTTTTTTCTACATGGCCCTGGTTGATCTCCTTTGCGCTGCTGCCACCTGCTGGCCGTTTGTGTAATAACCATTTCTGCAACCGTTCTTTGCAGTTGAGAGGCTGCATCAAAGCCTTCTGTATGCTCTAGCATAAAAAAACAAAACAAAAAAAACGTATAAATACATCTTTGGGACACTTAGAACATTAAAAAACGTATTTATACGTTATTGGGAGTAAATGAGTTAACATGTCTCTCTCCCCACTACAGATCTACAGTCATTCTGCGGCCTCTCCTGCGAGGACATCGCAGGCCTGTTCAAGGAGCTGCGTGGCCTCGGCGTGGTCGTGAAGCACGTGACCAACGAGCTGCAGAGAGTGGTAAGCGCTCCAGAACCGCTCCCCCGTCTGTTTGCATCCAAGTTAGCGCATTCCCAGTGCCACTTGTCGCTGTCGTGGCAGCCCGTGGCCACGTTCCTAATGAGAGCCATGTGAATACACAACTATGTTGCTTATATTTGCATCGCTTCACTAGAGTCAGGCTATGTCTTAATCATTATGTCGGATGGTGATTCATTTGTGCTGGAACTTTGGCAAAGTGAAAGTTTTCCATCCTTGGTCCCCAGCTAGCACCCCTCCCCTCATTCCCTTCACTCACTCAATTTCTGTTTTTTTCCTGCAGTCTGAGGTCAGCGCCAGCATTCAAGAGCAAATCAAGAACCACAGTAGAGTTTGCATCCACAATGGGATTGTGCACCAAGAAAGGGAAGAGTGGACCGTGGATGACTGCACCGAGTGTACCTGCCAGGTAAGTGAAGAAACAGTTGTCTTTCCGACTGTGGGTGCCAACACAATGGGAACAGCTTAGGAAACAGTTCCTGGAGACAAACAAAAGCAAGCAGGGGGACATTTTCCCTGAATGGAGTTATGTTTTATGTCAACAAAGCAGGATTGTTGAGGTCCTGATTACAATTGTGGGGGAAAAAAAACAAGTGAATTGAAGCCTGACAAGCAGCTCATCGTTCTTGTACTAATCTGACTGTCTCTCCAATTAGAACTCTGCCACTATATGTCGAAAAATCTCCTGCCCGCTGATTCCCTGCACCAACGGCACCGTGCCAGAGGGAGAGTGCTGCCCCCGATGTGGAAATCGTAAGTTTTAGTTTCTTCAACTACAGTGACGTCAGTGCCTCAACTTACGAGTTGCGAGTGGAAACGTGATTTGAAATAAAAGTCAATTGAATTACTAACTTGAATTAACTAAACTCGTAAGTCAAGGCACCACCCAACTTGTTTCATTCTTGTCTCCATTCTGCCAAAATGTAACGTTTTTAAACCACCTCCCCGCTTACAGCAAGTGACTCTGCTGAGGACGACTGGTCCCCCTGGTCTCAGTGGACCCGTTGCTCGGTGACTTGTGGTCGGGGCATCCAGCAGCGTGGACGCTCTTGCGATCGTATCAATAGTAACTGTGAGGGCACCTCAGTCCAAACCCGCGACTGCTTCCTTCAGGAATGTGACAAACGCTGTAAGTAAGACTTGATTTAAATTGGATCTACTCTAGCGATGAAGGATGACGAATGAATGATGTATTTGGCACTCACAGTCAAACAGGATGGAGGTTGGAGCCATTGGTCTCCCTGGTCTTCGTGTTCTGTGACCTGTGGTGAGGGGGTCATCACTCGCATACGCCTCTGCAACTCTCCAACACCCCAGATGGGTGGCATGGACTGCCAGGGAGAGGGACGCCAAACTGAAATCTGCCAAAAGTCACCTTGTCCCAGTAAGCTCAATTTTATCATCACAAATACTTCCACGGTCTGAAGAACAAACTGATTGTTGTAATTTGTCAAACTTTCAGTCAATGGCGGTTGGGGACCTTGGTCACCATGGGACACGTGCACGGTTACATGTAACGGAGGCATCCAGAACCGCAAACGCCTCTGTTCTGATCCTGTTCCCAAATACGGCGGAAAGGACTGTGTTGGTGACGCCACCATGTCTCAAGTGTGCAACAAACAGGACTGCCCCATTGGTAAGCACATAGGATTATCTCGGAGTTATTTCCAAATGACATTTGTGTGACATGACACCCAACGTTTCCTCTGCAGACGGTTGCCTCTCCAACCCGTGCTTCCCTGGCTCAAAGTGTATCAGCTTCCCCGATGGCTCGTTCAAGTGTGGCAAGTGTCCGCTCGGCTACAAAGGAGACGGCATCACCTGCAAAGACATTGACGAGTGCGAGGAGGTCCCCGATGCTTGCTATACACACAACGGAGTCCATCGCTGTGAGAACACAGAGCCAGGTTACAACTGCCAGCCATGCCCTGCTCGTTACTCTGGCCCTCAGCCCTTTGGAAGGGGAGTGGAACAGGCCACTGCGAAAAAACAGGTTTGAATGATTACTTTTTGCTTGTTCTTGACCAGAAACTATCGGTTTCTACTTTGATTAAGCTTCTGGGATGTTTTGTTTTCAGGTTTGCAAACCACGCAACCCATGCCAGGATGGTAGCCACAACTGCAACAAAAACGCCAACTGCATTTACTTGGGCGTCTTCTCCGAGTCCATGTTCCGCTGTGAGTGTAAGCCTGGCTATGCTGGCAACGGCTTTATCTGTGGAGAGGATACTGACCTGGATGGTTGGCCCAACTCTGACCTCTTATGTGTGACCAATGCTACCTACCACTGCAAGAAGGTAACGTCAAACTACTACAGAAATCCAAAAGGTCACAAATCCATGATATACTCTCAAAATAACCCATTTCTGGGTCAAAAATGGGGGTCATATGGTATAAAACAACCCATAAAGTTGGGTCATATCGTCTATTTGGGTAAATTTTACTCAAATTTGGGCAAAAACGTGTATCGTTTTCAATAAAGCAACCGAGAAAGTTGGGTTGGATTCTCCACTTTGGTTAATCATTTGGTGTCAAATTGAACGATAAAGTGGATCGGTCCATTTTTGAAGCATAATTCCAATGACCCAACTGTTTTTAGAGGGTAAAATAGCTCAACTTAACTCCATGTGTCTGTTTTTTTTTCTGTACAGGATAACTGCCCCAACCTCCCCAATTCTGGTCAAGAAGATCATGACAAGGATGGCCAGGGTGACGAATGTGACCACGATGATGACAATGATGGTATCCCTGATGATAGGGTAAGTAATCCCAACAGTGTGTTTAACACCGAGACTTCCCCACAAACCAGACAGCTACAAATCAGCTTTATGCTAATGCACACCAATAGAAATGCAAAGTTTTTCCCTTACAATTTTACAATCATTTTCCATAGGACAACTGCCCGAGAGTGTACAACCCCGCCCAGTATGATGCAGACAGGGATGATGTCGGTGACAGTTGTGACAACTGTATTTTTGAGTCAAACACTGACCAGACCGACACTGACAATAATGGGGAGGGGGATGCCTGTGCTGTGGATATTGACGGTGATGGTAAGTGACCATTTATAATTCCTGCAGTGGTATTAAGTTTCAGAGCTTTCCAACGTCTTAAACAAACACTAGCTTGGTCCCGTTGGCTAATACAACTATTTGCTTCAACTCAACAGGCGTTCTGAATGAGAATGACAACTGCCCATATGTTTACAACGTGGACCAGAGGGATACAGATCGGGACGGTGTGGGAGACCACTGCGATAACTGCCCTCTCGAGCATAACCCTGATCAGGTAAGGTCAGATCCCGGCTTGCACTTATTCATCTCTCAGCGTGGACCACAAGCGTGCTGTGAAAAAATGTCAAAGATCCGTCTGGGAGCCATACAGGCTATAAATTGACTTTAAAGAACGAGAGGAATGTGTCAGCCTCATCCAACTTCGAATCAGATGTGATTTGAGGATTGCAGTGATGATAGCTTGCATGCCTCAAAACTTTTAAATTCCGTCCAGAGAATTGTTTCTCATACAAAAGAATAACAGTCTCCCAGTGTTCGGGCCATAAAACGAGGAATTCCTCTCTCCAACAGATTGACTCAGACTCGGATCTCGTGGGAGACAAGTGTGACAACAACCAGGACATTGACGAGGATGGCCACCAGAACAATTTGGACAACTGTCCTTACATCCCAAATGCCAACCAGGCAGATCATGACAAGGATGGCAAGGGTGACGCTTGTGACCATGATGACGACAATGACGGTATTCCCGATGACAAGGACAATTGCAGGCTGGCCTTTAACCCCGATCAACTGGACTCTGATGGTAAGTCACTCTTTCAGTTCAGTCAGTCCTCTTATTATGTATTTATAATGTGGGTGCCTCATGGTATCATGTATCGTTTTAGGCGATGGCCGGGGCGATGTGTGCAAAGATGACTTTGACCAAGACAAGATCCCGGATATTTATGACGTTTGCCCGGAGAACTTTGCCATTAGTGAAACCGACTTCCGCCGTTTCCAAATGGTTCCTCTTGATCCCAAAGGAACTTCTCAGATTGATCCCAATTGGGTGGTCAGACATCAGGGCAAGGAGTTGGTACAGACTGTCAACTGCGACCCAGGCATTGCCGTTGGTACGAAAACCGAAAAAAATCGACACGCCTCTTTCGAAATCCACCATGTCGTTCTTGACAAAACCTAAACTTTCTCCTCTTCCTACCAGGTTTTGATGAGTTCAGTGCCGTCGACTTCAGCGGAACGTTCTTTGTCAACACAGACCGAGATGACGACTACGCCGGTTTTGTTTTTGGCTACCAGTCAAGTTCTCGATTCTACTCAGTCATGTGGAAGCAGATCACACAGACCTATTGGTCTCATGAACCCACCAAGGCTCAAGGCTACGCGGGCCTGTCCATCAAAGTGATCAATTCCACCACCGGCCCTGGTGAGCACCTGAGGAATGCACTGTGGCACACTGGAGACACACCAGGACAGGTGAGCTCTCAATTTTTTTTTACGACTCAAAGAGTCCTGTTGGTTAAAGATCGGAACACATTTGAAAATTTATATTGATTTACAGGTTCGCACTCTGTGGTACGACCCTAAGAAGATCGGCTGGAAGGACTTCACCGCTTACAGATGGCACCTGATCCACAGACCAAAGAGTGGACTTATTAGGTAAGTTGTAAACACCAAGAAAGAAATCCTGACATCTTTATTATTTGAGGTGACCTCACATGATTGCTCTTTGTTTTTTTAGAGTTGTGATGTACGAGGGTAAGAGAATCATGGCCGACTCCGGAAACATCTATGACAAAACCTATGCAGGAGGACGACTAGGGTTGTACGTCTTCTCTCAGGAGATGGTTTACTTCTCCGACCTTAAATATGAATGTAAAGGTAAGATTTAAAATGCATATACATTACTCTAGGTCTTTGTAAAACAATCAACATGAGACTCAACTGCCTGTTTTCAATTTCTTTCAGATGCATAATGCAATTGGCACATGCTGGCAAAAAGTCTCCCAAATTGACGATACAACCCGGGCAATGCACATTGGAGGAATGATGAGCAAGCGTGGTAGCGTGAGGTAACGTGACCTCAGGACTTGAAAGCTAAATGAAAGTTCAATGATATTTCTGCACCAAATTCATATTGCGAGCGCAGCTCTGCTCAGAAGAATTTGGCCCCTTCCTTTACGTCCAAAGGAGGGGCCACATTTATTGCTTTGCACACCTGAACTTTGCTGGTATCCCTCTGTGGTGGAAGGATCAAAGGGAAATTCCTTCTTTTCATTTTCTTTTCATCCTCGAGCATTAATGTACATCTGCTGTGGACTCTATGATACTCATTTTGAAGAAAGCAGTTGGAGAACTTTCTTTGGCTGGGGGAATATTCCCGCTCGAAGGAGCCATTGAGGGACCATGGACAGTTTGGAATGACTGTTATGATCTAAGATTGTGAGTGTTGTTTTGAGTGAATGTGCACGTATATTAGCTCCCAAAAACTACAAGAAAAAAACGGCCATTTTTTTTTTCACCATTACAGTAAGTCACTCTTCTAAACAGACTTTATTATTTACGGTCCTCTACATAGGGATGGCCAAACGGTAGAATTTCTCAGGTTAAGAGCACAAAAAGGAGAGCACAGGGCCCAAAGCAGGTTTACTCTGCATTGCTTTGGAACTATGATTTTTGGCAAATAATATGTAGTGTTTTATGAAGATATTAAGGGACTAAATAGTAGGGACTGGCATGGAAGCTGAGCTACATCTACGCTATGACAACTCCTCCAGGTAGCACTATTCTCTCAGTATCGTAACACAAGTTCGGATTTTCCATTTAAAATATTTATTTGAGTCCACACTCCATTAAATGTTCATCCGTAGTGGGAAATGAGAGTCAGTCTATTTTAAGTCGTGTTCTATTTTTTTCTAGCTAAACTCTTACCCTTCCAATGAATCAACATTAGACCATGTACGCGTGTGCACAGCATGCATGGCTGCTGTGCTTGACCTTGTGTGTATATTTCTGACAAAGGAAAAACAAAAGGATATCCTTTAAATACAATTATTACCTCATCAATGGTTTTTGTATTGAGGCCAACAATAGATAATTTGCTTTTCTTACAACAAATTGAAAGTCTTCAATTTGCTTTTTGTCTTTTTTTGTTTGTTTTGTTTTTGTTTTGGCAATCATGTGTTGTATATAATATATTTTTCTAGGGGAGGAAAAAAAAGAAGTCCAAACAGGAAAAATTAAGGAAATGTTTTGACTATATTGTGCCATGTGTATTTTCCAATGCCTTTGTTTTTATAAATTATTATGTTGAAGTTATGTCATTTGTGTAGATATATGCTATTTAAATAATTTATCTCGAAGCGTAGCCTCGTGGAAACGCTTCTGTCTGTATAAACTCATTTGCACACTGATATGAACATGTACCATAGTTTTTACCCCAAAAAAAGAAAAAAGTGCTGTTTATACTTGTTATTTTGTTATATGTCAAGAGAAAAATAAACGCTTCCAGAAAGAAGTATCTCTGGTCATTTGTGATCTTTTGTGGGGGCCTGTCAAACAAAAGTTGAATAGTCGAACGGATAGTTCAAGAGCCAGGATGTTGTATTTACTTTGATTGAGATCTCGTCCTTATAAAAGCAAAAAAGGGAGTCGGGCCATGCTGTGTCAAGCAACTGGAATCCATTAGTTGGGTCTGCTGACGGTTCAGAGAAAGGGAGTATCCTTGAGAGTCAACAGCAGGAAAACTCACCATGAAATATAATGCTCTTAAACAGCACATTCATACAGATATGATTACACATCACGCAGGCATTTCTTTAACTCTTTGACTGCCAAACGCTATCAAAAAAATAAAAAATAAAAAAATAAATCAACCCCCACAGTGCCAGCTGTTTTCAAGCATTTTCACTCGTCTTTCAAGGCAAACAGTAGTAAAACGTCAATTAACGTTTATGGCGGCATTCATTAGGATTTTAGCATACGTCATTAACCGTTTTTGGCGGTCAAAGAGTTAAACCTGCATGTGAGCAGCAGACGATGAGGAATTTAACACGCCGGAGTTATAAATTCATTCACTTTAGCGCCGTCAACTTGACTTTCTGCTGAGCACTGTCGCTGTGAGCAATGCGCATTAAAATGTTTTGTTAGAAAATGCCAGAATTTATGATTACTGTATTTTCTATTCAGCTTAGACACAGTGACTGTACTGCTTACTGGCTGATAATTATGACACATTTTTAAGATTGGTAAACCGCAATCAAATGCTGCTTTACCACTACTTAGTTTGAGGAGGGCGGTTATCCACGAAAAAATTATACTTTAAATGACGAGGCAATCTGCTGAACAATGAGCAACTATCAATGATTTACGTTGCAGCTTAATTTTAAATATTTAACACTGGGGGAGACGTTTTTTTTTTTTTTTTTTAAATGTTTTATGATAAGCAAGGAAGAAAAGAGGAGAAAAATGCCGCTGACTCTCTTAAATTAGAAAAATGCAGGTGTGAAGGCGAAGTTATTGTGGGAGCATTCCCACATATGTTATTGTGATTTTTATTCTCTACACTTCTTTGCCACATAACAACTCCCACATAATACTTCCAATTTATATTGTTCAAATTTCAACTAGCCTCCCGGGGGAAAAATATATCAACTGATTTCACATTGCTTACAGTATTTTCACAATTTAACATTTAATATAAGCTTTTTTCCCCCATTCATTTTCAATGGGACAAACATTGAGGTGGTTACAGTTTCATAATTTATCTCTCAATTTACTTCATAAGCATTCCACATGCATTCAGATCTCAGCATTCAGCTATTAGCATTCAGCTTTCAGCATTCCCACGCAATTTCTCCAGAAATTGCACTTAGTCTAGTTTCACAATGACATCCGGGACAACATTTAACTCCGAAAATGTTACAATTACACTTTTATAGTTAAAATGAACTCCCAAAAATGTAACACTGGAATTTTAACATTCCATGTTTTTGCTGTCTTATAATGGCTTGGGTTTCTGTTTATGCATCAACAGGAAGTCGAGCTGTGTGTACAGTAGATATGGTGCAGTGGAAGGTCTGACCAAAGAATCCAGACAGTCTAAGAATGCAGCATTGCCTCTTTACATGGAGACATTAACACTGACTCATTCTTGCCTTGTTTAGTTCACCACTCTAAGATCCCCCCCCCCCAAAAAAAAAAAAGCTTAATCTCTTACTTCCCTTTGCATCACTAATCAATTGTGAAACTAGGCAAATCTTATCTGTTGAATGGCCCTCGACAGCGTCCGATCTCGTAGGCTCCACCTGGCTGACATGTTTTCAGTGCACAGGAATGTGAGATTATTCTTACTGTCGGCGCGGGGTCACAACATAAGGTGAGATAAAGGTGAGATAAAGGGGGCCGTCGGTGTCAGCCAGGTGCAGCGTTGCTACTTGCACTGGGCAAGTACAAGCAGACGAAACTGTCAATACGGCGAAAAATATCTCTCAAGCAAACCTGAAAGCCAATGCTCAAAGCTATTCATTTTCTTTATCGTTGGTGTTTCCCACCCAAAAAAACCACTAAGAAAATGAATGTGGAGAATTGTCACATAGTGACAAATCAGACCTTGGAAGTTTGACTTGTCTGACCCAATAGTTCTTATTTTGACCTTTTGAATGCACATATCCAACTGCTCAGTGTCAACTGGTTTGATCTATTAATGGAGCCAAAAATTCCTTATCATACTTTCTGTTCACATTTTGACATTGTAAGAGTAAAGTGGCACTTAACTGATGAACAATAACTTAGTACTATACTTACAATGCTTCTACCAGACGTTCTTAGAAGGAAGTGGCCACTAAGCACAGAGTGTCATTTGCAGAGAGGTTTAGAGAGAGACTAGTACAGTCACAGAATGGCAGAGAATTGGACATCCTTGGAAATTTTGATGGATTAATCACCTGTTCTGAATTTTGAAGTTGGGTAGTTCAATGCCAAATCACCCCAAAAAGATCTGACAATTTTAACCAAGCAGATTTTGATTTTCATTAGACTTGGTGTACTTGTTGATAGTGATGGCACAAACCAAAATCTAAAATTTTAGGCCAATCAGAGCATGGGTAGGGGAGCTACGGCCTGCCGAATTTGGATTTTTTTTTTTGCAAAAGGGGCGTGGCCACCTTGCTTGTAAAAGGAAGCTGGCCACGCCCCTTTACGCCAAAAATGACAAGATTCGGCGGGCCATAGCTCCCAAACCCCTGCTCCGATTGGACCTACAATTTGAGATTTAGTGCTGTGCCATTACTATTAACAAGTACACCAAGTTTCACTAAAATCAAAATCAAGTTGGTTAAACCCACTGGGTTATTTGGCATTGACCCTGTTCAGCTCCTTGTTAGAAAACAGCAAGTAGTGCAAAACGAGGCCCACAGAATATTGAGTTCTATTGCTATAAAAAACATGGAACCTACCAAAAGAAATATTGGAGTCTGTTCTTTCATCAGGAAAAAAAAAGTTTCTTGTATCTGCAATTAGCATTAGAATATAGCAAAGTTTGATCATTAAACCTATTGAAAACACTGGGGAAAAGAGCTTGTTGTAATATTGCCCTGGCTGATCTCTTATACTCTGCTGCCACCTGATGGACGTTTTTTTTGTTTGTTTTTTTTGTAATAACTACCATTGCTTTAAGTGACCTCTGGAACTCAGAAGCTGCATCAAAGCCATCTGTATGCTCTAGCATTAAAAAAAAAACAACACAAAAAAAAACATATAAATACGTTTTTGGGAGTGAAGGACAAAGTATTAAAAAATTTATTTCTACATTTTTGGGTTTGAATGAGGGGCTTGCTCATAAAATGTGGAAACTGATGTCAAGAGAACACATAGGAGGAAACTTAGATGGAGTATTTGTTGAATATGGAAGCTTCAATCACTTCAATCTTATTTAAAACTCTTTACATTGAAAAAGACTCACCATAAGACTGTGAATCATTCGGGTTTTTACGAGTTCAAATTCCATATCGTGACAGTGAAATGAGCAGAAACGGCAATCCAGTCTCCGCTACAGTTGCTTCCTACTCTGGAGGTCAGGAAGCGTGATGTCAACGATGGCGCGTGGTTTGACGGACATCTTGACAGCAGGGCCTCGCCTGGAGGAGGTCCATGTTCGTGTCAAGGTTCTGGCTCCGGCTCTGTCAGCTCACAACCATCCAGCAGGCAAAGTAACTGCTCCTCACTGAGACTGCTGGGCTCATTCTGCACACAGACGCAAATATATAGAGGTTGTTGACGAGTGTCACACGAGCCAGACTTTTCAAGCACTCCAACACATACAGTGAACCACCAGCAGTCAAATAATACATCTTACATGCTTGTTCGTGCTTCTAACAAGAGCAGACACTACGTGTTTTCCGTCTCATTTAAGCATCCTCCTTAAATGTGCTCTCTCTCTCTGAAACATTCTTCACCGGGCATATGCTCAGCTTTTGACTAATCTCCACAAACTATTCCTTGATATTGGATGACCCGGACTAACAACGATAGTTTATTTATCATAATAATGTATGGCAGCGAAGTGGATGTTCCTTTTTCATTAATCCAAGGAAAACACACTCCAGTTGATGTAAGTCTTGTTAGCACTTGGATTTATTTGAACTGAAAAATTTGACTCCACACAAGCAGCTCTCTGGCGATGCTTGTGAGTTTGCTTCAGGCCCACCGCACACTGAGTGGTTTGGCTGCTGAATTGGACAATTATGAACAAATTACAGTCGTTGACTCATACCTGTATAACCTTGCATACATATCAACTCACTCCAATGCAAAAACTGTGACCCCTGATTTAATTTTTTTTTTAATAAGGAAACAATGTTTGAAGGCACCACATACAAGTGTACTGGACTATTATTTTTATACTCAACCAGAAACAACAAACAGATTTCCCTGGCCGCGCACAAGGCATAAAGGTGAACGTGCTGGGTCACTCATCATAAATGGAAACAAGGTGTCACAATTAGTGCATTAATTTTGAGTTAATTTAAAGTTCCTTTAACGCCACTAATTTTTTTTAAACACACGATTAATGACCGCCGCTTACTTGGAAAGCCTGTACTGGGGGAATTCCAGTCGCAACACAGAAGACACAGCCACGTCATAATTTAGCAGTAATACATTTAATAATAATGCATATTTGTGGAGACTGGGGTCAAGTTGTATTTTACAATTTTAAAAATGTGCAGAATTTCACCAGTTACTTCACCCACAGAATATTGTGTTATATTGCTATAAAAACATGGAACCTACCAAAAGAAAGATTAAAGTCTCTTGTTTCTTCAGGAATTTATTTATTTTTTAATCTATTTCCGTTTTGCAGAAATTTGCATTCAAATATAGCTAAGTTTAATCATTATTCGCAAATCTGTTATAAACAGTTGGGGGAAGAGCTTTTTGCAACATGGCCCTTGATGATCTCTTATACTCTGCTGCCACCTGCTGGCCGTTTTTTGTAATAACTACCATTGCTTTAAGCGACCTCTTCATCTCAGAAGCTGAAAATCCTTCTGTATGCTCTTACATGGGAAAAAAAAAAACAACAAAAAAAAAAAAACGTATAAATAAGTCTTTGGGAGCGTGGTAGTTTTTAAAACAGAACATATTTATACGTTTTTGGGGGGACATGTGCTAAACTATGAAAAGAAAAATGCACTGAGCTGACACCAACAATTACGCCATCTAGTGGCAGAAAAATTAAGCTCAACACAAATCAATATCACACATTACAGTACATTACATATTTTTAATTTTATCTAAATTTGATTAATTATTATGAAATTACTGTATGCAGCCATATTTCTATTAGTTTAACATTTCCCACTTTTATGCTAACAAGAGTATGAAAACTTTGAAAAAAATATGTTATTGTACATTTTATTGTACATTTAGAACAGATGTAAAATTTGCAATTAACCGTGAGTTAACTATTGAACTCATGTGATTAATTACAATTACAAATTATATATATAAAATGTTATACATATACAGTGTAACTCATCGGACGTGACTGTGCCTGTGCAGATGTTTCCCCTGCCACCCAACTGAAGCAATAATAATAATAATAATAATAATAATAATAATAATAATAATAATGATCACATTCCTGCGTCTCATCTATCCCAACAAGCTGCAGCGAATACTCTTCATCGATCATGTGCACGCTGCCCCTGAGCGGACCACCCTGTGGAAGGTAGCACAGTTTTCATTTGTTGATAGACATCTCCACCAGAGGGTCCTGCGCCTTGCTCCAAGTACCCCACAACGTAATGAAAGCCTTCGGGTCATGGAGGCCTGGCCTGTGTTAGTCATTTATGACCCCCTCAATTACCCAAACACTGTCTATCATTTTCTTTTTCGACACGAGTCCACAGGCAGCGGGGGACGCATTCCAGCCTCGGTGACCCCCCGCCGCCCTGGAGGCACTGTCACATTTTTGTCTTTTGACACGCAAGGTGCACTGTGGACTTGACTTTCAAGGGTGAATATTTGCACATGTACATAAATATTTTTACTCTTATTCTTTGCAGTATGTATTTTATGTTTACTATAGATTAATGATAAAAATCACATAAGAGAGAAAATAATATCGTCATCTAAGTGTTTGCTGCCCTTCTATTTCATTTAAAAAAAATAATAATACATGTCCATCCAAGCACTTTGGATACACGTCACTTCCACTAATAACTGACATTTTAAGTTGACCCACTTGGAACTTGCAACTTGTCACGCCGCCACCGGCGTGACGGCCCATGCTTTTGTTTTGTTATCCATGTTTCCCGTTTTACTTTGAAATCCTAACTCTCCTCTCACCCCAGGTCACTTGCCCTTCCTGCCGCTCACTCATTACCGGTCCCCGCCCATGATTATCACCACCTGCCACCAATCAACCCACACAATAAAAGCCAGCTGCATTCTCCCCTCAGTGCCGAAGTGTCACCGTCAGTGCATGGAAGCGTCCACAGTCCTCATGTCCTTGTTCCTGTTGCCTAGCGTTGTTGCCTTGTTTTTGTGCCTTTTCCTCCCTTTTGGAGCGCCTTTCGTTACCCCTTTTGCCTTGTGCCCTTTTTCCTCCCTAGCGGAGCGCTTTCTGTTGTCCCCAGTACCCTTTGCCTGTTTTTTCCTCCCTAGTGGAGCGTTTTTTGTTCTCCATTTTTTCCCCTCCCTGTTCTCCTCTCAGTTTGAGAGGAGACCACTGTTGGCCGGAAATAAACCTGCTGCCTTGGTGGCCTACCTTACGCCTGCGTCTGAGTCCTACCTGACCCCGCCTTGTCAGTACACTTCGGCCAGCATGGACCCAGCAGGCATGGTCGAGGCCGCACTGCAGAGCCAGGAGGCCCGGCTCAACAACCAGGACCGGATCCAACAGACCATGCTGTCCCGGATGGAGGAATTGACCAGCCAGGTCCACGAGCTGGTAGGCCTTTCACGGCGTCGAGCGCCAGCTCCCACTGGACAGATTCCTCACCCTGAGTTCTCTGTACCGACCACGCCATTCACCGGGGTAGGATTGAGACTGGCCTCCCCAGAACGATACTCCGGTGAACCCGGACGCTGTCAGACTTTCCTCACAGAATGTGACATTCATTTTGAACATTTACCACAGGCATTTCCCACAGCCCGGTCCCGAGTGGCCTTCATGGTGTCTCACCTGACGGGACGGGCCAAAACCTGGGCGACCGCGGAATGGGCCAGGGGTTCCTCGGTCTGTCAAAGTGTACAGGACTTTCAAGTCGCTTTGCGCCAAGTCTTTGACCCAGAGAACAACGACCGAGAGAAGGCACGAGCATTGAGCCGGCTTCAACAAGGCAAAGAACCTGTCAGCGATTACGCTGTCCGCTTCCGAACATTGGCAACGAACAGTGGCTGGAACGCCATAGCACTTCACGATCATTTCTTAAAAGGACTCTCACCTGCCATTCAAGAACTTCTGATTCCCGTAGAACTCCCCACGGACTTGGACGCTTTAATCTCCCTCGCCATCCGCACCGATCATCGTAGCCAGGAGCTGGCTAAGATCGGCGGACCTCGAAGGAGGGAGGAACCCACCCCCTGGTCACGGCAACCGGAGGCCAGAAGGCTGCAACCCATCTTTTCTTCCCGACCGGAACCAGGAGAGGTGGACCTCGCCAGCGACGAACCCATGCAACTGGGAAGGGCTCGGCTTTCGCAAGAGGAAAGACAGCGCCGACGCCGAGAGGGCCGTTGCTACTATTGTGGTGGTCTTGGACACTTGGTGGGATCCTGCACCACGAAGGGCAACTCTCCGGTGAGTTCCCCGTCACCCCGACCCGCCAAGAACCACAGACTCACGCAAATTCAGATAGCCCACCACAATGTCACCACAGATCTGTCAGCCCTTATCGACTCTGGATCCGACGAAAGTCTCATGAACTGGGAGCTCGTAAGGCAAATACGAGCCTCCACCGAACCCCTTTCCTCGACCATCCTGGCTAGAGCGCTGAATGGCAAAGAGCTCTTCAAAATCACCCACATCACTGAACCTCTGGAAGTCCGAATCGGATCTCACTTGGAGACTCTCCGCTTCCATGTTTTTCACGCATCGTCCTCCACGTTGGTTCTGGGCCATCCTTGGTTGCGTGTACATAATCCCAGAATCGACTGGAACACTGGAGTCGTTCTGGAGTGGGGAACGGACTGTATCTCACACGGGTTGGAACCACCCTCACCCCGAAACTCCACAGCCCAGGTTCACCAGGTGACTCTCGTCCCACCGGCTCAAGAAGAGTACCCAAACCTGCACACTGTTCCCTCCTGCTACCACCACCTGCGGGAGGTCTTCAGCAAAACCAAGGCCATGACTCTTCCTCCACACCGACCGTATGACTGCCCGATCGATTTGATTCCCGGTTCGACCATTCCCAAGGGGAGACTGTACTCGGTTTCAGGACCAGAACGCCAAGCCATGAACAATTATATTGACGACTCCTTGAAAGCCGGCCTCATCCGACCGTCTTCCTCACCTGCAGGCGCAGGTTTTTTCTTCGTGAGTAAAAAGGATGGATCCCTACGCCCATGCATTGATTACAGTCCCCTGAATGACATCACTGTTAAGAACCGGTACCCCTTGCCCTTGATGTCCTCGGTGTTCGATCAGCTGCAACAGGCTAAGATTTTCACCAAGCTCGATCTCCGGAACGCCTATCACCTCATTCGGATCCGCGAGGGAGATGAATGGAAGACGGGCTTCAACACTCCACGAGGACATTATGAGTACCTGGTCATGCCATTTGGCCTCACGAATGCTCCAGCCGTCTTCCAGGCCATGATAAATGAAGTACTCAAGGACTTCATAGATCACTTTGTGTATGTTTACTTGGACGACATCCTGATTTACTCTCCTGACCTAATGAGCCACCGAGACCACGTAAACCGAGTCCTGCAACGCCTACTGGATCATCATCTGTACGTGAAAGCTGAGAAGAGCCTGTTCCACGTCAACACCATCTCCTTCCTGGGATTTGTTGTTTCACCCGGGAAGGTGGAGATGGACTCGGACAAGGTCAGCGCCGTACGAGAGTGGCCCACGCCGGACTCTCGGAAAAAGGTTCAACAGTTCCTCGGATTCGCCAACTACTACCGTCGTTTCATAAGAAACTTCAGCACCATTGCCGCGCCCCTACACGCCTTGACCTCCCCACAAGTCCGGTTCATGTGGAACCCGGAAGCCGAAAAGGCATTCAGAGACTTAAAAGCACGATTCACCAATGCCCCAATCCTCAGGGTCCCTGACCCCAAACGCCAGTTCGTGGTGGAGGTAGATGCCTCCAGCATTGGAATTGGGGCAGTGCTGTCTCAGCGTTGTCAAGAGGATGGCAAGACACATCCGTGCGCCTTCCTCTCACGAAAATTATCCAAAGCTGAACGCAATTATTCGGTCGGAGATCGGGAGCTTCTCGCTGTAAAAGTGGCTCTTGAAGAATGGAGACACTGGTTGGAAGGCGCCGAACTCCCTTTTGTGATCTGGACCGATCACCGAAATCTGGAATACTTACGCCAGGCCAAAAGACTCAACCCTCGACAAGCCAGATGGTCCTTGTTTTTCAACCGCTTCGTATTTTCTCTGACTTACAGACCAGGCAGCAAAAACGTCAAGGCGGATGCGTTGTCAAGAGTCCACGAATTCGAGCCATTGAAAGCCGAGCCTGAGACCATCCTGCCCCGGGACTGCATAGTTGGAGCCATGAGATGGCAAATTGAGGACGATGTCAAGGAGGCACTGCGCAACGTCACTCCCCCCACGTCTTGCCCGCCACGTCGACTCTTCGTGCCTGAGGAACTAAGGTCTCAGGTGATACACTGGGCTCATACATCACAGCTGTTTTGTCATCCTGGAGTCCGCAGGACCATGTATGCTGTTGCCAGGAGATTCTGGTGGCCGGCAATGGAGACCACCATAAAAGAGTACATCGCCGCCTGTCCGACTTGTGCCCGCAACAAGACGTCCACTCAGTCCCGGATGGGTCTACTCCAGCCACTACCGATCCCATCCAGACCATGGGCAGAAATCTCAGTAGACTTTGTAACCGGACTGCCCCCATCTCACGGTAAAACCACGATCCTCACAGTTGTTGACAGATTCTCGAAAATGGTTCGCTTCATCCCACTAACCAAGCTCCCGTCCGCCAAGACCACAGCAGATATCATGATCCACCACATTTTCCGGTTCTACGGCTTTCCATTGCACATCGTCTCAGACCGTGGACCACAGTTCGTCTCCCGATTCTGGTCACAATTTTGTAAAGCTCTAGGTGCCAAAGCCAACCTGACGTCTGGATACCACCCTGAGGCCAATGGACAGGCAGAACGATTGAATCAGCAACTTGAAACCGGACTGCGATGCCTTGTCTCCCAGAACCCGACCACCTGGAGCAAGTACCTGGTATGGGTCGAGCTTGCTCACAACTCTTTGCCCACATCTGCCACAGGTCTTACCCCGTTTAAATGCGTCCACGGCTACGATCCGCCATTCTTCGCCGAACTAGAAGAGGAGGCAACGGTCCCCTCGGTCAAGGCCATGATCCGTCGGTGCCACAAGGTCTGGTCGGCGGCCCGGACGGCGCTTCAACGCCAGGGAGACCGGGTGAAGAGGGCCGCCGACCGGAAGAGGAGACCGGCACCAGAATACCGCCCAGGCCAGCGAGTTTGGCTATCAGCCAAACACCTCAGGCTCAAGGTACCATGTCCAAAGCTGGCCCCACGATTTGTGGGGCCTTTTCCAGTTACCAAGTCCATAGGTCCTGCCGCCGTTCGTCTTCGCTTACCAAGATCCCTCAGAATCCATCCCACGTTCCATGTCAGCCAAGTCAAACCTGTCCGTGAAAGCGCACTGGTGCCCTCCGAACCCGACCCACCCCCCCCGGAGATGATTGAAGGCGGCCCCGTTTACAAGGTTAGAAAACTTTTGGATGTTCGTAATCGGGGCCGCGGGAGACAATACCTAGTGGACTGGGAGGGATACGGCCCGGAGGAGAGGCAATGGGTCCCCTCCCGGTTCATCGTTGACCCCTCACTCATTGTTGACTTTTATGCTGAACACCCTGACATTCCTGGGCCGTCAAGAGCCGGCCGTTGAGGGGGGGGTACTGTCACGCCGCCACCGGCGTGACGGCCCATGCTTTTGTTTTGTTATCCATGTTTCCCGTTTTACTTTGAAATCCTAACTCTCCTCTCACCCCAGGTCACTTGCCCTTCCTGCCGCTCACTCATTACCGGTCCCCGCCCATGATTATCACCACCTGCCACCAATCAACCCACACAATAAAAGCCAGCTGCATTCTCCCCTCAGTGCCGAAGTGTCACCGTCAGTGCATGGAAGCGTCCACAGTCCTCATGTCCTTGTTCCTGTTGCCTAGCGTTGTTGCCTTGTTTTTGTGCCTTTTCCTCCCTTTTGGAGCGCCTTTCGTTACCCCTTTTGCCTTGTGCCCTTTTTCCTCCCTAGCGGAGCGCTTTCTGTTGTCCCCAGTACCCTTTGCCTGTTTTTTCCTCCCTAGTGGAGCGTTTTTTGTTCTCCATTTTTTCCCCTCCCTGTTCTCCTCTCAGTTTGAGAGGAGACCACTGTTGGCCGGAAATAAACCTGCTGCCTTGGTGGCCTACCTTACGCCTGCGTCTGAGTCCTACCTGACCCCGCCTTGTCACAACTATGACATAAATCGGCACACTGAGACATTAAAAAAAAACAGCAATCAATTAAGTATGTTAGTATTTTTACTCTCTCTAAATGGGCCAATAAATGTGTCCCACTGACTGGGCATGAAATTCTTTTGAACAGCGCCAGCCGTCCTGGCAATGGAGAAGGACTCAAAAGTTTAAGGAGCGGTTACATGAGATTGTTTTAAACTCAAAAATCTCATGTTGTGGCTATTCCTTTAGATGAAAGAAATCTTTTAGGGTTTGTCTAATAATAATAATAATAATAATAATAATAATGACGTAAAACCTGCATAGTATAATACAATTAAGGTACTACAAATGTCATCCTCAGCAACCTGCATCGTACATATGAGTATGTGAATGAAGACAGTGGTATGTAGGGGTGTGAATTGCCTAGTACCTGACGATTCGATTCGTATCACGATTCACAGGTCACGATTCGATTCGATACCGATTAATCCCGATACGAATGGTCACGATTCGATACCGATTAATCCCGATACGAATTTCTAAGTCGATTGTTGCGATTTTTTTTCATTCATATTTAGAAAATACTAATCAGTAAGCTTGTAGAGTGTAAGATTTATATGAAAATGTATTATTTATTTATCTGAAATTTCAGTCTTATAGAGGTTGTAATCTGTTTCATGTTTGAACAGCATTAAAATAAAAATATTAAGGCTTAATGTGCCGTTCATATAACATTCTTCCATGCTCAAGGTGTGAATCCTAAAAAAAAAAAAAAATCGATTCTGCCGATTATTGAATCGATTCGAGAATCGCGCGATGTAGTATCGCGATATATCGCCGAATCGATTATTTTTTTTTTAACACCCCTAGTGGTATGTAAAACTACGCCACCTCGACACAGCCCTTTACGCGTCGAATGTTTACAGATGACCTTAATCCCCTCCCATTCTGTGCGATTTATGCAGGGCAATGACAAAGTAAAATATCCTGCTTGAAGAAGCAGTGTCAAAGGTCGTTGGCTTGGGCGTGCCTCAGGGTCAACCCGGTTGAACTTGGAGGTGCCCAAAGGGAAGTCTGTGCATTTCATGCACAGACAGCTGTCCCGCAACCTGGGATAAGTGGAAGAAAATGCAATGGACAGATGGGGTTGTGATACTTATACCAATGTGCTTTGAGATACGAGTTTAATTTGTTCAGTGACAATGCTCATAATTCAGTTTGGGGCAGTGCAAATGTCTATTTTGCACCGTTAATTTGCCGAGTTAATTTGCCGCCAAGCGCAGCGGCTTCTCTCATTCTTTAAAAATGGCACAATCCTTGAAAGGACATACAGGATATAAAAGAAGTCACTGTTGTAAAGTGGGCCCCCAAAGTTCTGTTGTATTTAAGAATGAAATACGATGACATCCACCATACATATTTTCCTCCCTGCACTTTGATCAAATTCACTAAAATCGCATTACACTACCTGCGCCAATACTTAGACGTGATTCCAGATACTCACACAAAGACTCACCATAGCTTCAGCCACAGCGGTAACATCCCTCCTAGCTCGCCGACATCACAAGCTACCTCACCAGTACACAAACTGTTATTATTATTATTAATTAATTAATTTATTTATTTAATTTTACAATTATATGTTTTATGCAGCCCCAATAGTCTAAATATGATATTCTGGGTAATATTGCATTTGTAGAATATGAGTTATGAAGCAAAAACCAGTCATTTTTATCCATCTCAGGGGGCGTCCATTTTGCTACTTGCTGTCGAACGAAGATGACATCACAGTTGCTCAGGTCTCAGGTAACCAATCACAGCGCAGCTTCAGAAAACAAGTGAGCTGTGATTGGTCGTTACCTGAGACCTGAGCAAATGTGATGTCATCGTCAGTGATCAGCAAGTAGCAAAGATGGATAAAAATGGCTGGATTTTGCTTCATAACTCACATTCCACAAATGTAATATTAATCAGAATGTCATGTTTAGATTAGTGAGGTCACATACATTATTGTCAAGAAATGTTTAAGGTTGACTTCCACTTTAACTTATTGCGTCATCAAAGAGAACAAGCCATTTTCAACACTTTAGATTGGTCAATAATTCGTATAAATGACAACCACAAATGTGGACTGACCAAAAGTATAGATTTTGGAAAAAATATTAAATTTGCCAAATTAATCAATTTTATTTTGTTCTCATTTTTGTGAGTCATTTAATGACCCTAAATTTGCTACGGAGATGAAAAAAGGACTTGAGGATTTATATATTTTTTTTTAATACTGTAACTGTAAAACAACTTAACCTCTTTTTTCTTTTCCTCCATATTGCTCAAATGGCCAAGTGTGTTTTATAGTGTCTGTCTTTTATCTTTAGAGTCAGATAATCTTAGAAAAGCCTTTTCAACAGCTCTCAATCCAGTACTTTAAAGTTTCCGTAATCCATCGAGACCACAGGAGAGTAAGAGGTTGTGACACATGATGAAGTTTCCAAAAGAAAACAAACTACATGTATGTACTTCCGGACATCAGCATTCTTCCACTGAATTTATCGCTAAAACACGAACAACTATGTTGAGTCTGAAAAACTTCACAAGGAAACAGAAGATTAAAAGCAGCCGAAGATAACATTTTAGTGCCCTTTATGTCTCATAGCCCCAATTCTCCAAGCACCCCAATAATACTCCCTTTGAGCTTTTTCTCGACCACCTGCTATCCAGAACCACAAGCAGCAGCCCTGTTGTTTTGTGTCCAGCATCTCGACACAAACCATATGACCAGAGACCGTGTCTTTGTATCTGGCTCTCATGCACGGAGCCATTTGTCTTTCCCCGTCCTCTGATGGTGATAAACTATTTGTTTTCTGTTGACAAAGAAATAGCTGGTGACCTTACGGGATGAAGCTATCCAGTATTACTTTGACGGCGGTACGTCAAAGACACCCCTCACTGTTTTAACTCCCGGACACTCAAAGAAGGGCGCAGGTTAGCTTTTAACACAAATTGTGAGAAGCTCGGCTTTCATGGTCACTGACTCGAGTCGCATAAGTCAACTTAATGGTCCAACGCACCCCCGGGGCCACTTGCGCTCCGTGCACAGGGCAATATTCGATCCATGTGCTGCCTTCTACACATGTGGAATTTCTTAAAATGAAGGTCAACAATGCTTTCTTCATTAGTAAACACATGATATCATCCAGGATGGAAGTATGTCAGTTCTCAGGATGATGTGATGGGTCCAGGCTAAGGTACGTCTTTCAAGACACCTTGTCCTTACTTCACCTCAGCACTTGTGCAATATTTCACCGCAGGAATGATCCTTTCATGAAAATTGGCTTTCCAAGCAGGAGTATTTCTTTTACTGGCGCTAACATGTGCTGCGGTCTTTGCTTTCGTTCAAAACAGAGTGATAGAATAGCTTACAACCACCACAATCCACTGGGCTACCCCACTAGGATTTTTGCTTTGTCAGCAAAATAATTATTGAGCTTACTCGCTGCAATGACTTGTGAATTCTAATAATTCGTTTGCATTTTTTCAAACAATCACCTATGATTAGAATAAATAAAATATCGCAAGCTACTTTGCATTGTTTTTGTGGTCAACTTAAGTTAACCATATTTCACTGAGCAGCCATGACAGTGGCGTTAAGTACGTCCTTACATCACGTGTCCATTTCTACGTCAGCGATCAGCACAAAACTTCTCTCCTGTGAAGTGGGCTACTATTTGAACATGTCAAGATCTGTTTTTGTTGTTTAGTTTGGTTTGTTTGCTTCCACCCGTTCCCATCGACCCGATCCCTTGTGTCAACCAATCAGCTCTCGACAAAATGTTCCTCTTGTCAGTTTGCGTGGATGTTTTTCTGTGTATGGTGGTTCGTTTTTAGCTTCTGTTCTTGTCAATTGTCACATTCCTTTGTCATGCTATGTTCTCAGTTGTGTTTCGTTTCTTTAAAACTTGTTCTTTTGTATTTATTTTTGATAATTCCACATACGTTGTTTGGCTTTTTTTTTTCTTTGGTAAATAATAATTTTCCAAGATTACTCCTCATCTGGTGTTGTTACAGAAGTTACAGATATATATTAGGGGTGTGCCAAAAAAAATCGATTCATAAAAGAATCGAGATTCTCATTTATTAATCGAATCTAATCGATATTAATATCCAAAAATCGATTTTATTTAAATTAGAAATGAAGAAGAAGGGGAAAAGGCAGTTGTAGCCCACATGCTGTTTTTGTGGAAAAAAGCACTTACAATACAAAATTAATAAATGTTTAAAAAAAAAAAAAAAAAAGAAAAAAAGACACTTTAATGTCTCCATTTGTCATTTTGTCTTGCAAAGCAGACTGGAGTAGATCATGACAATGTTGTGCATATCTTTAAATTGAAGCAGAAATAAGTTGTCAATCAAATAATTTTGAATCGAAAATCGTTTGAATCGAGAATCGAAAATCGATTCTGAATCGTATCGTTAGACCCAAAAATCGTAATCGAATCGAATCGTGAGACAGTAAAAGATTCTCAGCCCTAATATATATACATATACAGATATGGAGGCAGATTTTCATATTCATCTCTTGCATTGAATCGCTTTAAACTGTGCAGGTGCACCATTATGACTTTGTTGGCTCATATATAAATACAGCCGTATTGCACTGTCAGAAATATGGACGTAAAGCGCCATGATGTTGGCTGACAACAGAGAATCGGTGCAAACAACGACAGTATGATTGATGATGTTAGACTAATTACAAGCAAGACCCTCTTTTGGAACCGTCCCACCTTACTCTAAATGGAGGGATTGTTCTCCTTTTTCCAGTTGACCTAGGAACAAACAAAACTAACCTCATAAGACCAGTCCTCGGAAATTCCGTGGAAATCTCATCTTTCTGGAATCGTTTGCTTTTTTTTTGTACTTTATTTTGAGAGGAATATGTTATCAATGACAACAATGTAAGACACGCCAAGTCATGCTTTTTCCTGGAAAGGAAATCAAAGAACATTGCTCACGTGTGATAGGTCAACAAACACAAACCTGAAATACATTAAAAAAAAATGTGCAAAACCAACTCTACTTATGTTTTTGTTTCAACAACTATATATTTGGGGTGTGCAACTCTCCATACCCTGCAGACCGTAAACTGGTATGGGCTCCAACCCCCTAGTTCATACTCCACATTTTATGCGAAGCATGAATGCATATTGTAACTGGGACTAAATCAAAGTAAATGTAGGTCAAAAAAAAATTCATATCCACATAAATCATAAAACACTGACGATCAAAACAACTCATCAAATGTAGACTTCAAGATTGTTTTCATCCAAAGAGGTTGACTGCTGAGTTCACTTGTTTTTCATTAAGGACTTGCCTTAAGTTGATGCTGTCAAATAGAAAATAACTCTGCTTAAAGAGTCAGTATGGCGCCTACAGACGTTATATTTCACCACTCTTGAAGAATTGAGTATCTGAAACGGATGTTACAGACAAATAAGACCCACAACTTGATTAATGGCCAAGTTGCTGTCTTTTCATAATACTATACGGTCATTTTAAAAGAATTGCTTTAAAATAACATCCATCCATTTCTACTGCCAAAATGCCATAAAATCTCTGTAAAAGAAGAGTGAATTTTTATAGTCGCTGTGAGTGTTAATGTTCTCTCAAATGCAAACAACAGAGTTTTTGTAACTGGACATGGTGATGTCTATTGTTTTGGTTAAGGAAGAATTAGAAGGATGACGAATTACAGTACACCTAGCATCCATTTGTTAAACTCGGGTTGAAAATACTCAGTTTTCTGGGAGTGGTTCTGTCTCATTCTAATGCTGAGCATGTCTTCCATTACCAGGACGACCAGGGACAGCCTTTGGGCATTGCGATGAAGTGAGGGCAATCCCATGTTGCCAACTGTGTGACATCTCCGACCCCTCCCGTGCTATTTTTCAAAAAAAACAAAACAACCAACAACAAATTTAGTGACTTTTTGTGGTGTTATTGGAAACTTCTGGCGACTCAGAGACACCATGCAGTGTCGATGTTCACCCCTCCGAGATGATGCAGATGAATGGCACTTCCACCACCAATGTCTAATTTCACTTGAACCAATTTTTTCCATAAGACGAACCCTTTGAGTGACTCATATGGGCTGTTTGCAATTGTTTGTGCTTTTATCCCTCAATAATGTAGAGCAGTTGGATGCTTTAGTAATTGTTACCAACTTGTTTCCTGACTGTCACATATGATTGATGCACCTGTTTGAACAATGAGGCCAAAGCAGACGAGCACAAGTACTCTTTAGAGTAGTAAGTAACGAACCATGAGGCATGTTTGAGGTACTTAAGGATTATATTGACGTCCAGTACACTCTAAACACACCGTTATAGTCTGATGGATGGATGGATGGATGGATGGATGGATGGATGGATTGGATGGATGGATGGATGGATGGATGGATGGATGGATGGATGGGTGGATGGATGGATGGATGGATGGGTGGACGGATGGTCGATGGATGGATGGATGGATGGATGGATGGATGGATGGACGGTGGGTTTGGTTTGGTTTGGATGGATGGATGGATGGATGGACGGTGGGTTTGGTTTGGTTGGATGGATGGATGGATGGATGGATGGATGGATGGATGGATGGATGGATGGACGGACGGACGGTGGGTTTGGTTTGGTTTGGATGGATGGATGGATGGATGGATAGATGGATGGATGGATGGACGGTGGGTTTGGTTTGGTTGGATGGATGGATGGATGGATGGATGGATGGATGGATGGACGGACGGACGGTGGGTTTGGTTTGGTTTGGATGGATGGATGGATGGATGGATGGATGGATGGATGGATGGATGGATGGGTGGATGGATGGATGGATGGATGGGTGGACGGATGGTCGATGGATGGATGGATGGATGGATGGATGGATGGACGGTGGGTTTGGTTTGGTTTGGATGGATGGATGGATGGATGGATGGATGGACGGTGGGTTTGGTTTGGTTGGATGGATGGATGGATGGATGGACGGACGGACGGTGGGTTTGGTTTGGTTTGGATGGATGGATGGATGGATGGATGGATGGATGGACGGTGGGTTTGGTTTGGTTTGGATGGATGGATGGATGGATGGATGGATGGATGGACGGTGGGTTTGGTTTGGTTGGATGGATGGATGGATGGATGGATGGATGGATGGATGGATGGATGGATGGATGGACGGACGGACGGACGGTTGGTGGGTTTGGTTGGATGGATGGATGGATGGATGGATGGATGGATGGATGGATGGATGGATGGACGGTGGGTTTGGTTTGGTTGGTTGGTTGGATGGATGGATGGATGGATGGATGGATGGATGGATGGATGGAGCAGGCTCACAGACATATGAGCCTATGTGCATATGTGGCAGCCATCTTGGTAGGGGCAACTTTCAAAGGCAAAGCTCGTACATGCGTGGTGCGCATGTTTAGCGTGAACATTAGCTTAGCATCACCATAGTAGCCGTGCAGTTCAAAAGGAGTGTGTGGTATTTACCTATCCATCTATGTCTCTTTTTTACTCAGGCGCTAATCATGTACACGCCTCTAGAACATTCTATTTTTCGGTACTGTATACAGTTTTTTGTCAAGCCGTTATCTATGGATCCAATCAGAACTGAGGTGACAAAAGGAAGCGCTAACGTAGCGGCTAAATTTACCATGCACCTGTGTTGGTAAGTTTGAATAAACATGAAAACCTTTCAGTTTCAAACATTTTAATATTTAATTACAGTATTTTTTAGTGTACTCCACAATTTCCGTCCACGAAAATATGCAGGCTACTTCAATTTAACAGACATTCGGTCGGCTCTAACGGATGACTCCTCCCCCTAATTAGTCTATTAAATCAAGATTTTAATGTACTTGACCAAATCAAAATGGAGCATTATTATCTTAGTTGACAATCAGCATTTTTTTTTTTAACTCTTGTAGTGATCTATCAGATTGTGCTAATCTAACTACTTTTGTAAGAAAACGTGAGAATTTCCTCAGAATTGGAACATTTTTGTTAAATTACATAATGATACTGTTTCTGAGAATTTTGGACCACAGTAGAACTATGCAGAAAACTTGCATGATACTCTAATACTTTTCACACTTTTTACAAGACAAGTTTGAGTTATGGGTGTGTTCAAAATCAACTTTATAGCCGTAATCGATTTGGGTGGGAAATCGGCCCTCCTCCTAACTCCAGAAATAAATCTTCACAAACAAACAAGTCTACTAAACTAGACAAAGTCAGCCAACTTTTACTGATGGTATATACAGTACAGTGACACTACGTTTAAGTGCAAAAATCTACAGACTGGAGTGGAAAAAACAAAAAGCTTAATGAAGCCAGGGCAAGATTCTGTTTGCATGTCATGATGCCGCCTTGTTTGAAGTCAAGCTATGACTGCCACGTCAGTGTTTTTATTACCCCTTACATCTTTTATGTTCCTATTAGTCATTTGCTTCATCATGCCAGGATTGATCAGCATCAAACTATGTGTCTGATTATACAATAATACTGGTTTTTGGTGGGGTTTTTTTTTTTTTTTTTTGGTACAAGATACTCAGAGACGCTTTATGGAGGTCAAGAGTCATAAGATTCCATCAGGTGAAGAAGAAACGGGATGATTTGTTGCTGAAGACTAGCAAAGTTGAATGTGTCTTAATCAGTAGTTCTTTAAGTGGAAGTCAACCACCCAAAAAATTCTTAACAATAATATGTTATATGTGACCTCACTAGTCTAAACATGACATTCTGATTAATATTACATTTGTGGAATATGAGTTAAGCAGCAAAATCCAGCCGATTTTACCCGTCCATTTTGTCACTCGCTGTCGACTGAAGATGACATCACAGTTGCTCTGGTGCAGGCAACGACCAATCACAATTTACCTGTTTTCTAAAGCTGAGTTGTGATTGGTTGTTACCTGACACCTGATCAACATTGACAAAATGGCTGCCACCTGAGATGGACAAAAATGGTTGGATTTTGCTTCATAACTAACCCCTTCACTCCTGGCTGTTTTACTGGATTTTGACTGATTTTGCAAAGCCCCCAGGATATTATGTGACTGTAAAAACATGAAACCTACCATAAGAAATGTTAAAGTCTCTTCTTTCATTTGGAAAAAAGGTATATTAAAAAGCTACGTTTCATCATTATTCACAAATCCATTTAGAATTGTAACTGTGCTTTTTTTTTTTTTTTTTTTTTTTTAACATGGCCCTGGTTGATCTCCTTTGCTCTGCTGCCACCTGTTGGCCATTTGTGTAATAACTACCAAAAGAAATTTCAGTTCTTTGCAGTTGAGAGGTTGCATCAAAGCCTTCTGTATGCTCTAGCATGAAAAAACAAAACAAAAACAAAACAAACAAAAAAACATAAAAAACGTACAAATACGTCTTTGGGACACTTAAAACATTTAAAATAGAACGTATTTATACGTTTTTGGGAGCAAATGAGCTAATATTCCACAAATGTAATATTAATCAGAATGTCATGCTTAGACTAGCAAGGTCACATATAACATATTATTGTTAAGAAATGTTTAAGGTTGATTCCACTTTAACTTTGTTGGACGTACTGAACCCATGTGCATTCACCAAATCCTCCATTATTGAAAAATAAAATGTGATTTTATTATTATTATTATTATTATTATTATTATTACTATTATTATTACTATTATTATTATTTATTTATTTATTTATTTTCAAATTTAAGACAGACATGGAGTGTACTGGTGAACAAAATGAACACTGAGAGTCACCTTTTCATCGACTCAGGCTCTCTTGGCCCTTCTTTGGTAATTGTAAATCCTTAAGCAAAAACCTGACTGAGCTCCAAACGGTTTCCAGGGAACACAGTGGACCTTGGACATCATGTCTCAACTGAGAATGCCAGGAAGGTACGAAACACTACTTTGGACAAAAGGACATCAATGCATCACTGTCTTTGGAAGCTTGCACTGACCAAAGCAAATGTTACAACACAAAGAAATGTAATGATTCCAAGCTTGCTGAAAAATGATAAAAAAAAGGGAACAAGGAAGCAGTGAGCTTGTAGTGACACAAATGCTGCACTGTTTATTATCATCCTCACTGGATATGAACTTTGTGCTTGTTATAATTTGTCATGTATGCGCATGAGATAAACAAAGAAGGGTGTTCTAATGAGAAACACAGGTGGTGTGTTGATGAAGCGCATTTTTGTGTTGTGAGTGTGTGAGAAAACATGGCTGCTGCCAACTCACTGTCATCTCCTGGTCCTGGCCCAGAAGGTCCAGCTGCCGTTGGATCTCCAGGAGTTGCTTCTCCTGCGTCCTCCTCTCCTTGATGTCCTGCAGGACCTTCTCTCCCGGCTGAGGGTCGCCATCACGCCTCGGGCCCATGTCCGAGGCGCGTCCCTGATAGACAACAGACGCGCGCGGGTGATTTTGTCACGCAGAGCCAGCGGAGTCGACGAGCACGCGGACGTATTTGGGCAGTGTCCAAGAATCACACTCTCAGCTGATGGCTCCCACATTTGGGAGTCCGTCCATGTAGCAGTTCATCATCATTAATTTGAGTTGAAAGATTCAAATTGCTTCAAGACTTGCGACATGGTCATTGCTGTGGCTCGCCGCTGCTTAGCAAAGAATCACATCAGGTACTCAAACAACCTCACATAAATTACACATGCGCTCTTGGTTGATTAAGTGCAAGGCAAACTGTGGAAATGGCTAATAGGACACTCAGACTGGGGATTTTGTGCAGACATTTGATGGAAGAAAGGTTTGGTTGTCAGGAAATAATTAACAAGCTTACTTAATGACAAAAACATTAACTATAGAACACAGAGCGTTCTCTAAGATCGGACCAATTTCAATTACTGTTAAGTGTAAGACTGTCAAGCTACTAAGAGCTTCCATTCATTGCAATCCATGGAGAGGTACTAGCATATTTTTAGAGAGGCGGGCAGAAGGTTTACATCAGAGGTGTCCAAACTACGGCCCGGGGGCCAATTGCGGCCCACCATACATTTTTTGGCGGCCCGCGGCAAATACTAAAAATAATTTTCCAATGCTGTTTAAAAATAAATAAATAAAAAGAGGGTGGATTAAACATTTCTAGCTACGTAAAGACAACTTTGCAGCTAATAATTCAGTTTCAGAAATAAAAATAGTTTCATCCACTTGTTGCTTAGTGTCAAGGTCCAATTTGTGAAAACATCACATTCAATTAACTCATTCACTCCCAGCCATTTTCACTGAAACAACCCCTTTACTGGATTTTGACTGCTTTTGCAAGGCCCACAGAGTATTGTATTCTATTGCTATAAAACATGGAATCTACCAAAAGAAAAATTAGCATCTCTTCTTTCATCAGGGAAATTTTTTTTTTCTTCTATCTGTTTCCATTTTGGCGCAATTAGCATTAGAATATAGCTAAGTTTCATCCCAAATCTGTTTAAAACAGAGGGGAAAAGAGTATTTTTTTTTCTACATGGCTCTGTTTGATCTCTTATACTCTGCTGCCACCTGCTGGCTGTTTTTGTAACAACTACCATTGCTTCAAGTGTTTTCTTCAGTGCCGAAGCTACATTAAAGCCTTCTGTATGCTCTAGCATTAAAAAAAATAAAAAATTAAATTAAAAATTAAAAAACGTATAAATACGTCTTTGGGAGCAAATGAGTTAATAGTTCTTAAGTGTGGTGTGTTTACTACCGATTGTTCTTGTTGTGGTTCATAATGTCAAGTTGGGATTCAGCTGCTGCTCAGAAGAGAGGCTTATCTATTATAGTGGCACACAGGGGTCAATATTTGCCTTGTGACTGTTAGCAGTTTTCAATAAGTAACTGTACATTATATCAACAATTTATAAATGCTTCATTGATTTTTAACATGTTTAACTCATTCACTGCCATTGACGGAAAAAGACGGAAAATGATGGTCTCGCAATGAATGTGTTAATAAATAACTTGAAAAAAAAGTGGCCCTTGCAGCTTTCTATTTTTCTGTATGTGGCCCTCATAGGAAAAAGTTTGGACACCCTTGGTTTACATCCACCATATCAAACAAGACACCAGGAAATAATGTGAAATCAATAAAGACAGAGACCAATGAAAACAGAAATAGCACATCATATGACGATCAAGGCAGAGGACAGTAACAGCAACACTGCGTCAAGTTCCACCATCTGCTAGTAGCGTTAGCATTTTGGAATAAATAACTGATAAAAAAAAAAATGGATTGGTTGATTTTTGATGGATTTAAATGACAAATGTGTACAACCACAGTTTTAGCCAGAATTTGCATTTATCTGGGTTTGTGGGTTTTGGAAATGGAACAAAAAAATAAATAAATCTCTCTGGATTAGACGTGTCACTTGTGCAAATGCCCGATAAACATCTTTTAATCAAAATGATGTATCTTTTAAAGAATACTTTCAAAACAACTACTGAATCCAGAAGGATTTGACGTGAGAGGAAGCATTAAAGGCTTGAGCACCAAAGCAATACAAAAATCGGAATTGGTTGCTTCAAGGGAGTTTTAGGGAAATTACAGCTGTATGCGGTGAAGAGAATTCAAGCTGCTAACATTTCAACATTGGCCCAAAAAGAAGGACTTGGGGGAAAAAACAAAACAACTAAAGAATAATCTGATGTCCGTTGACAAGAAGAGAGCACTCCTCACTGGAGGAGAATGTTAGCAACGAATTGGAACAAAAGCTTGAAGAGTGGATTTATTCCATGTGGGACAAACACAATGGAGTAGTGTCCTGAAGCTCTACCCTTCAGCGACAATACAAATACAATAGGATAGAATATCCACACATAATGTAATACTGCATAATATTACACTTTAGTGATAACATCTTTTTGACACATTATTAGAAAAATCTGGGCAATGGCGAGTACCGGTACGGGGGCGAGAATCGACTTTTAACAAAAAATAAAAAAAAATCATAAAGGTATTGGTACTTTCGACAGTGGCTGAGTTTAAAATCAGGTACTAGAAAATGAAATTTTTAATTAATTTATGTATTTTTAAAGGAAAAATTCTATATTGGGATATATACTTGTAGATCTTTACAATTATCTAACATTTTTTTTTAACAACTTTGTCTAAATTATCCTAATGATCTATCACCAGACTATCCCAAATTGTCTTCATGAATTGATTAGATATTGATTCCAAGGTTAATCAATAAATACAGAAATGTGGGAGAAACAATTTTATTTATGTAAATCACTATGAAATAGCGAACTGTATGTTGTCACTATGGTCCTTCCTGAATGCGTCATTGGCCAATTTAGAAATGGAGAATATTCAGCGAATGAATTGTGGTTGAGTGATTGTTTTGATTCCACAAGCCATTGACCTGGCAGCGCTGCACTGAGACATTGTACTGGCCATTGATAAAAAATTAAAATAAAAAAAAAAACCTAGTTGACGTCATTTAACGTTTATGGCGGCATACATCGTGATTTTACTAATCGTTATTAAACGTTTTTGGCGGTCAAAGATAAAAAAAAAATAAACAGCTTCAAATATAAAAATTAAATAACACAAATCAACAAAATACCAGTGCAACACATAAAAGCAAAAAACAAACAAACAGCAACACACATTTGTGATGGATTACAGGCTGGTGCAAAAACTACATAAACAAAAAAAAACAAATGACTGCGACAATATGACACGCAGATGCCGTCATGCAGGACAGAGGGGTCACAGGATGGTGTGTGCTTGGACATGAGGAAGAACAATCTCCAGATTGTGACCTAATTCAACACTTGTGGGACTTTTTGGAAAAGGTATTAGGACAAACCTCTGTACTACGCCATCAATGATGGAATATCTTTTGAAAGAATGTCTTTCATCCCCGCAGTCAAGTTCCATGGACTTGTCAGGATGGACTGAGGCTGTTCTGGCAGGACATGGTGGTCCACAACTGACACATGTTGTTTTCCTTACATTTGTCACTCGTTTGTACATTGACACCAGGATTTATTTTAAATCTTTCTGGTCTTTAGCCTGTTTGTTGCTTTGCTTTGCAAGAAATAATAAACGCATGTTTACATTCCTTGTCAAGGCAGTGGCAAATCTGGATTGATTAGTCTGTGCAGTTGCTCCAGCTAAATGTAGTAATGAGTCACTTGTTGGCGCGAATATCAATTTTGACCTTAACACACTCCAGGGGTTGTTAGCATACGCCGCAACATTTGTTCTTCTTTACGAAGCTTCTTGACATGCTTCTCCGGTATTCCCACCACCAACGATATCTGGGTCACGAGACTTTTGGGAGGGATGAAAAATACGTCAAACCTAATTATATTTCTCAACAAAAGCGTGTCAAACTTTTGAAGAAACATCAGACGAATGATTTGGGGTTTGGGCTGCTGAGCCCCGTTGCTTTAAATTGCCCAATTGGACGAAGCAAAATTTAGAGGCTCCAAATAGTCCTCAGCTGTAAAATTGCTGTCAGTACAAATAGAACGGGATCAATCACGCTGGATGTGACACCTCCAGAGAATATGTACTCACGTTACCACAAAGCTCATTTGACTTCCCCACAACACGAGGGAACAAAGACGGCCTGCCAACCGTTATGAAGCATGAGCGAATAAACACGGTCAGTGTGCTACTTGAATGCTTTTCAGAAGATTAAGCAAGCATATTTCACACTCGTGACCAATTTTAGCAGTGCAACATGTTCCACACAGGAGTTGTCACTGTGACAACAAAAATAAACAGATAAGCGGCAAAATGATGACGTACCATCGCCCAAGACGAAACAAAATCTTTAATGGTGATGATCTATTATACCAAGTAGTTGAATTTTTTTTTATTTTTTTTTTGCAAAACAAGGCATTTGTCAAGACCAAGCGTAAATTGTGGTTAGTGCTGTTACACAGTCCTGCGGGTGGCGATAATGCACTCGCGGCAGGGGAGTGAACCTATTCTAGCCAACTACACCCAGAATGGAAATCCAGTCTACTGAGCCGCAACTGATCTAGACAAAAGTCAGCTTGATTTATATAGTTTTTTTTATTTATTTATTTTTTTCAAACATATACAGACACACATCAAAATAAATGTTCTTGTGGAAAATAGTAGTATTTGCATTATGCAGTCGCACATGCACTCAGCAGTTCTTGAATGCTCCATTTCCATTTGACCTATATTTATATCACGTCAATCAATAGCTCAATTTTAAAGCTCCAATGTGGGCCCTTTCATCAGTGGTACATGCTCTCCAAAAACAACTGTTGCATTCAAAACAAGAGTGGAGAACACAAGTTGGGGCCACCCACTATTTAGGTCAGTGTCAGCAAGATGCTGAAATCCCAGTTGCTCCTGATGCTACATCATCAGTACGTAAAATTAGGAGATAGTGTTCAATGGCTTTGAGTACCTGGGTAGAAAGGTGCTATACAAGTGCAAGCCTATTTACTTTTTTATGACCTTGTTTACACGTACATTATGAATTAATCATAAAGGACATTGTAGTCAACACTATTTTTTTCACATTATTTATAAATTGGTGTTGTTATCTTGGTTATTTGTAGTTCATATTTAATACAGAACACTTCAATGGCTATACCTCGATGAAAATAATCTCGATTTGTAATCTGTAAGGTGCTTTTTTTTTTTTTTTTTAATGTACAAAGTATTTTTCTATATCTGAGCTTTTGTACGGCATAATTTTACCTTAGAGGCACTCAAGTTATTTAGCTCAGTGATGAAGTTTTCTTCATTATTAAAGGATCGAATTCTATGAGCCTTATTGTGAACATTTACCACAACATGGTAATTTGGGTGGTCAGCACACTATCTGGCATTCACATGCTCTCCAAGTGCTCTGGTTTTCTCTCATAACTTAAAAAAAAAAAAAAAAAAGTAAGGTTCATGGCGTGACTCTGCATTGATTGGGAACCGTCAGCAGCTATAGGTTAGCCAAAGTACTGACACAACTCAACAAAGTGCCTTTAAGCCTATTAGCAGTTAGCTTAGCTTTGATGGAGTAACTCTGCATTAAGATTGGAAAACTGTTAGCAGTTAGCATAACTTTAGGTTAGCTCTGACTGAGGACTAAACGCCGCTTTAAGACTGGAAAACTGTTAGCAATTAGCATAGCTTTGAAACCAAAACGACTCGAAAAGCACACCATTAGGTTTAGAAATGTGACAATGGGTTGGGTTAAATGCAGAAAACACATTTTGCTGTACATGTGCACTTTTTACCTTTTTACCTCTGTCTTTCAACAAGTGACTACTCAAGGCGCATAAATAAGCAGGGAACAGAATGAGAGCGATTCTGCTAATCCACTTTGCTGTGCTTACTAGGCAACTTATAATGAACGACAAATGATTTGTGTTGTGAGATTTATAACATTGCTGTTGGAAGAGAGATTGGAAATGGAAAAAAATAAAGCACACCAGACGGCAAAAGAAAGTAGGCTACTTTCCTGTAAGACTACCATTGTTTCATATGGAAGCACAACGGTCCCATGTTGGTAAGCCATAAACTCTTCAAAAGATGTTGACGTACAGACTTATTGTTGTATTTTTCACGTTATAGTTCTATCTTAATTGCTTGGTCTCAACATTAGACGACCACTAATTGAAAATAGTCTCTAGAGTGGAGCATGTTGCCTTTGGCGAAGCGGAACGAGTTTCTGTTCCAGCTTGGCTGAGTCACCCCCAACCATGGCTGGTGTTTTTCAGAACAATATGCTCTATCTATGCGCCTCGACTTTTTCTGGTTGTCTGCAGATGGTTCATTCAAGACTCTAGCATGTGCCACGTGGACTCAGGCCACCAGCCAAAGCTTGTCCACATGCTTTGGCTTGCCATAAGCAGACCCTGTGAGAGCTGTTCGGAAGCGATGGCTGAGACGGTTGACTCTGCTCTCTTTTTCTCATTTCTCTTCTCACAGACATTTACGCAGGCCTGACCTGTAACTGCCAAGTTCTGAGGTGCTGGAACGCAGCTGTGTGCTATATAATATGAATAGATTTTCAAGAATAAGTTCAGCTGGGACGCAGCTGTGTGCTATATGTGAATAGATTTTCAAGAATAAGATAGATCAACAATAAAAATCTCTTCACTGCTGCATGTTTCTTGGAAGAAGGCAAGGCCGGCAAACTCATAACAGCGTAGCCGTTTGACTCTCCTCTCCCAACGATTTAAACCTCATCCATCCAAAGCACCTTTCTAATTTGCCATCTTCATATCAAGACTCCCCTTGTAGATGATTGCTGATAGCTGAACATTCCTGAAGTGTTAGGAGATATTCGTTTGTGGGTCATCTGGACTTTTTTTTTTAATTTTTTTTCCTTTTCAGAAGTGAGGGTGGTCCGGATAAATCTCTTCTGAAAAGATTAAAACCTTGTGACGCATCCTACATCCACAAATCTGATACTGCACCAACACCACACTGGCTGTTTTCAGTGTTTGCTAAACAATGCAAAGGATATTGAGCGATATGACCCTTTAGGTAGTTTTAATTTGGAATTTTCAAGTGAGCAGTCTCACAATGAGCATCCCTCAAGGCCCCTATTCTTGTTGGATCGAAGGAACCCTTCGCTGGGTTTCGAATAACTTGTGTAGAATTCCTTCCAGTATTTGAGGATTTATGTCTGCAGTGGATGAAGATGATTGCACATGAAGGAGTTTGTTGGTTTCCGACCAAGACAGTTTTCACTCGTAAGTCTCCAAGAATCTGCTGCCAGTAGCAAGGCATGTACGCCTGCTTGTGGAGGATCCAGCACTGAAATATACGATAACCTAAAAATAGTAGCCACAGTGTATAAATAATGTAGCTGAAATGTCTTACTATATTACGTAAAACAATGAGGATAGTTTTACATACCCCGTGCACTGTAGGTTATGAAAAACAGTGGAATCGTTTAAGTTGAAGAACTCCAAGTCCTGCTGTTTGCAATTTGATCTAAAGTTCTGGGGGAAATATGTGGCTAAAGTTACACACAACTTCAAAGTTGTCATGAATGTTGTCAAGTGAGGCTGTTTAGAGAGCGTTTAGGAAACGCTAAGCTAACTTCATTGTTAGAGGAAGTAACGGAGTCTTGCTGAATGGCTGCTAATAGAAGCAAAAGCTAATTATCTGTAAACCCTTTCTTTTTAAGGGTGCTCTTAAAATGAGTGGAAATTATATTGAAGTGTTTTGGTATTATAATTTGGCTTTATAAATTTAGATGTGGCTTGAATTACTTCTGGCAGAGCTCTGTACTATACTCCATTATTAACTGTAAAATAAATAACAAAATGAACCTTTTCTAGTGACCTACATTGTAAAATGTGACCCCAAATCAAAACTTTATTTCAAAGGCTATGCCCAATTTCGTCAATATCACTTAGCTAACATAAGGTAATCACAATGTTTTCCAACGAATGACACAGACACGAGAACATGTGAACAGACCGAAAGGACAGCCAACGTTGACTATCAAGCGCATCTGGACAGAATCTATGCCGAAGCGTCTTTTGCACTTCCAGTGCACTTCCACTGACACGTGCTGTGAATAGTCAAGAACAATATGGCCCACATTTTAGTTGCAAAATAGTTTGGCCCTTATCACAAAGCGACAAAATGTGGGCCAGTGAGCAATTGGGTGCAGGCTTCAACGCTCAATTTGAAGAGAGTGTCATGATAAAACTACTAAAAGTACTTTAAATGAGACATAATTAGTAAAACAGACAGGTCCTAGGGGAAAACAGGTTGAATTTTGCCATTAACACATTCACTGCCATAGACGGTTTTAGACGTCAAAGATTTTATTTTATTTTTTCCTCGACTGGCAGTGAATGAGTTAAGCTAAGCTAATTAACAGTTTACAAGTCTCCAGACTGTCCCTGTGCTGGCATGTTCTCGTAGAATTTCAGACAGTGATCTAACTTTTGCAGGTGCGACGAGTAAATTTGCTGTTTTTTATTTTAGTGTTGAATATTTTTTTGTGTATGACAAACCCCTGCTCCACACTTAAGAGCAGTTATTGGTGATAATGAACAAATTAGCTGCTTGCCATTCAGCACTCAAAACAATCATGACAGGATTAGGTGTTTTAAGAGCATGAATTAAGACCACAACATTAATTGCTTTAAATGGAAGAAAACTTTACGAGAAGGCAGTTGCCTGTGTTTGCCTAATGGTAAGTTCTCCCTTGGTTCTGCGATTGGCTAACAACCTCACCATGGTTTACCCCGCCTCTTGCCCAAAGTCAGCTGGAATAGATGCAATCCTGATGAATACAAGCGTTAGGCTATAGAAAATGGATGGATGAATATACAAACATTTTTGTAAAACAATCTGGGCCCGGTTGTTCAATTCTCGGTTATTTTAAACACTGTTCAACCCCTAACCGCCAGTTAAATTCTTGACCCGCCGTTAACTAACCGGCCTCTAAATATGCGTTGTTCAAAACATAGTTAGTCACGCAGTTTATTAACGGCACCGTCAAAAGTTAACTGTGTCGTTTACGTTACTGGTTAGCACCGATATATCCCACAATTCCTCTTTTTGTTTACTTCCGGGTTGGCGAAAGCAATGAATACTATCTAAATGACCCCTGGTACTCGCCGAAAAAAAAAAAAAAAAAAGCCGGAAGTTTTCTGCTGACGAAAACATTAAACAATCAATGGTTGAGGTAATTTAGGAGTTTTTATGACATTATTTATTTATTTTTAATTCATCATAAGTTATTTTTGTTTTCTCTCTGTCCATTTTTAGAACTTGTCTTAAAAAACAAGTTTGTTTTTTTTCTTTCTCTTTTGACTCATCATGAGACTTGGAATTTCATTACTGCTAAGATGTAATGTGAGCTTAAGTCTTCATCAGAATAATCACCAACGTCAAAGTCAAGCCCTCAATAGACTCTTTTTCTTGCGCTCAGTGGGCATCATGAAGGCAGCATGAGCCACAAACACAGAGTTAACCACGCTGTTAACAGAAAGTTAACAGCAGGTTAAAGTTAACAGAGTTTTGAACAACAGGATAACAGTGCCGTTAAAGAAAACGGTCGGTTAAATCTACTTAACCAACGGTTAAAGCTATAACCGAGTTTTGAACAACCGGGCCCTGGTCTAATTTACTGCATTTTAATAAAACTCTGCATACATGGTGATTTAAAATGAAAGCTCATCTACATGACCATCTCACAGAAAGTTTTGGCCATGGTATTATTTAATTACACGATGAGCCAAAAATTGTTGACCACATTATGTTGGCCGAACGCACCATTCATGACGACAACTTGTTTCAAATTCCCTGTGGTTAAAAACACAAGTGCTCATGACCAACCACACGATGTGACCTCATTGCCTTTCATCAGAATATAGCTAACCAATAACCAACAAACAGCTGGTGACCTTGTGAAAGAAAAAAATAAATAAATAAATCTGATGCAATCAAATCAAATTAAAATGATTGGAACTACCATAATGCTTTCATTAATTTTCACAATAGGCACATTTTTTTTTTTTTTAAATATGCCCTTATGAAAAGAGCCTAAATAAATAATTAATTATGACCTTTTCTTGTTGAACTTCAGAAGGGTGGTTGCTGAAGCCATAAACATGTTTTTACTGAGAACAATTCAGAGCAATAGCAAATTAAAGGGAGCGCAATGAATATGAAAAAGGGCTATAATGTTTTAAACACAGTGTCAATACTTTGAGATGTCACGCAACTTTCCTAGACCTATACAACTAAAACATTTGGCAAATCGTGCAAACTTGAGTGCAAAATGAGTTGCGAGTGCACAGAAGACTTTGTGAGCATTTCCACGTGTCTTAATATTTGCCAATGAAAGAGAAAACCTTGTTCCCTTTCTGGAGCCGGTCCTTCTTAGTCAACCTCAAACAACCCTGTAATTACGTTCTGATGGGGGGCTGACGAAATGCTGTGCCAACGTTACAATGATACAAGACCTAACAAGCTGGCCTCATCCAGGCAAAACACTGTTTTCTGCTTTGCCAGACAGGCAACAACTACGATGGTGACTAAAGAGGAGCTAGTTACCTCCGCCAAGTGCGAAAAGCTTGAGGCAAGATGTTTATTTATTGAGGCTTGCTACTGTTTTTACTACTTTGAAGTGGCACTTTCCATTTTTTGGACTGTCTTAAGAAGGAATAGTTATTAAAAGAATTACAGTATAGTTTTACGGAGGATCACTCTTGACTGCTTATCCAAATAATAATCACGTCTTTAAGCCACGTCACGTCGATGCAGTTTTAGACAGCAAAGATGGTCATGCAAACCAATCTGTGATGTACCGTAGCTATAATAATAATGACTGACAGGTGAGACCGTACATACGACCCATACAATTTTCAAGCATGTCTGTTTCATGTCTTTCAGTGACTCTCCCAGTATTTCTGTTGCAAACGCCATATGAGAGAGTTTGAAGAGTATAATGGCAAAATAGTGTTGATCAATCGTTTGGTGACTTTAGTCTCGTGATGTCAAAATGTGAACAGAATGATGAGGAGGACCATTTCAAAACTAATTCTAAATAATGTCATCGCCAAAAGGGGTACACTGCAAAAAAAAAAAAGAAAAGAAAAAAGTTTGGGAACCACTGGTCTAACTGGTTCTAGTTAGGGAGTGCTGACTAGTGTTAATATCGTCAACAAAAACTCAACAAAAATATTTGTGTTTTTCACCAGACATTACCACATCTTTCACCAGACTAAAACTAGACTAAACTAAAACCCTCATCAATAAACAATAATTGCGGTTAAAATCAGTATGCAAAAAACTATGATTAAAATCTATGGATATTTTAATTCATGAACAAAATGAAACCAAAATGATATGATTTTGTAAAATGACAGACATGAGGTAGATTCATGGTGAAAGGCAAAAAAAAAAATTAAAAAAAAAAAAAAAAGGAAATTATAGCTATAACGTAACATTAATCTAACGGCTATCACGTTCAAACAATAATGTTAATCCAACCGCTAACTAAAGCTGGCTAGCTAGAAAATTTGATGGGAAATACTTTTCGATACGAAATGTTCAACATAATCTGCTGCCCAAAAAAAATAAAAATAAATACAGGGGTTAACACTAGTACTGATCAGTGCAAGCTTCTGCAGAGAAGAAAGTAAACCACAAAACAAAGCACATTTGCTTTTATGACCGCCTTCAGATTTTACAGCGGGAATGACATGCTTTGAAAAAAAAATAAAATATTGTGGAAGCGGCATCTCTTTTCATATAAGCTGGCAGCAACTTTTAGGGCATAGGTGGAATAGATTCAACCCTGATGAATACAAGCGTTAGGCTGTAGAAAATGGATGGATGATTTTTTTCATCCATCCATCCATCCATCCATCCATCCATCCATCCAGTACTTTAAATTGACCTTCTGCTTGGACGCATTAGTTGTTAGCTAAATACTATCACAGCATATTAAGTGTGTCATTGTCGAAGTTATTAAAAACTAAATGTGACCATGTCAACGCTAATACAGAGCAGATGGCAAAATGGATGATAGAGAATTTGACTTTCCCGAAATCTTTTGAATCATGCGAGATTAAAGGCAAGGACAAAAAGTAGGTCATTCAAAGTTACACATCCAGCTGGCCAGTAATAACACATTTTTTTGTACTATTAGCCAAAGGTCCATTCATAACACGGGATTTGAACAAGGACTGGATTGTCTTTTCCTAAACACTCAAGACAATTTCAACTGTGAGCTTTGGTCTTGCTGGCCACAGGATGGCGGTGAGAACTTGTTGTTTTTCCTAAGGTGGATGCATTTAGCTGAATCAGCATGTTGAATTTCTTACCTTGACACAAAAATTATTAGTGCACTACTTCTTGTCATGTTCACTTAACTCATCTATATGATTGCATGCAGATCGTTTGGCATGATCAACCGCACACCAGGCATCATCTTCAACAGTTTATACATCATTTCTACTTCAAAGGATTTTGCACGAGTAAAATTATCACGTTTTTGGATACGGACATAGATTCCAACTCTTGGCTTCAATCATTGTAAATGTTTCTGTATGCTATATTATGAAGGCTCACGAAAGTGCAGTGTAAAATTCTCAAGCTTTATAAAATGTTTTTTTTTTTCCTTCGGTTTTGTTCTAAAAGGACACTCTGATCCTTTCTGAACCTACCATGTGGTGAAACCTCAGTGAAAATAAATCCTGCGATAACCCTGAGCTCACATTTCGAACCATGGCCAAACTTAAGATCTGCGTCTGGACATTTGGCCTGGAAATAGACACTTGAGCGCTGTTTGATGTGAGAGTCATCTGAAGACCAAACTGGAAATTCAGTGAAGAAACACGGCGTTTTCAAAGGAAAGGCATCAACGTTATTAAAGCTTTAATTTACAACAAACATACATGTGGTAAGTCACAAAATATGGTGATTAAAGGATTGTAAACACTTAGACTAAAAGATGGATGCAAAACAAGAGGGGTTATAGACCACCGACTTGTGAATTTGGTAAAACAAGACTTCTTTCCGGTTCAGGTCACCAGTGCACAAAGATGACCATATCCGATGTGACCTCAGGGAACACATTTTCATTTTATTTTGCCATATTAGAATAAAATGTAACTGCACATTGATGGTGTGTAGGGAGTATTAGCTCCATTTATGTGATGATATACATGTATTTAATTTTTGTCTGAAGATGGCAGTAATCAAGAAAATATTCTATCAAGTGAGGGTTCAACTCATCTTGCCACCAGCCCGCTGTAATCACTGCTCAGACACAGGAAGTCTATCTGAAAATCCTTGAATCTATATTATTTTTTGGAATGTTTTTCCAAATCTAGCTGGATTTTGACCCGGAATATACACAAATCAACAAGAAGATGGGGCACAATACTGGCAAAGGAGGAAAATGAATAGGGATGCAACGATATCCAAACATCACAATACGGTAATTATCACGATATTGTGGGGAGGTTGGCGATATAAAAAAAAAAAAAGTCACAATATTGTAAAAAAAAAATAATAATTAAAAAAGGACTCCTACTAAAAAAAAAAACTAAATCAATATTGTGCTTATACAGCAATGAACATATTATAAAAACATATATAAAAATATTAGCGTGGATTTTAAAACGCATAAGGGCCAAAACATGCCTTGTGAAAGTGAAACTGCACTAAAAAAAACTAGCCAACAGAGGGTGCTAGAACTGCACAAATGGAAAGCAACCTGATTTTTTTTTTTTACAGATATGCTGCTTTTAATATTGTGACATGATGACGACGATATATTGTGGGAGATTAAACATTGTGATATCGCGATATTGCCGGTATCGTTACATCCCTAAAAATGAAAGGACAGACTGGTTGGGGTTGAATTTTGTAGTCCTACATATTGTCTTTCTTGGGCTTCGCTTTGCAAAATATACTACAGATGGTCTTGATGGGATTATTTTAGAAGGTCAGAACTAATTTGGTTGGGTCCTGTTTGTAGTAAAACACACTGGAAAAAGTCATGACAGGGCATGACATGTTGCAATCTACTTATCCTTTTATTCCAGACTACCTGTACTTATTGTCTTTCCTGGGCCTTGCTTTGTGAAATGAACAGATGCTTATGATGGGATAATTTCTGAAGATCATGATTGACTGGTTTGAGGGTTGTTTGCAGTCAGGCATGGTGGAATAGTCTTAACAGCTACAGATAACGTCGTTCCCTCATGTTCCCTCTTTGGTCCAAGGTCTTTCTAACAGGCTCCTCTCAAATAGAGACAAACTTTAATTGATGTTGATTTATGCAGTGTTGCTGACATACTGTTACTTTTCTCAGTTACTATTTTATTATTTGCTTAATATTTTTTTGGTACTTCCTCATTAAATGTGTTTTATATATCTGCTAACCCCAAAGCAATATATATACAATACAGTAATTGCAATGAAAAAATGCTATTCAATGTCCAAGTCAGTGTCCTGATGTCAACCTAAAAGAATATGATTTTCACTTACTTAGAAACTGAAGGTAGATGTAGTGAAAGTCTGTCAAAACAACTCCAGGGAGGAAACTTGGATTTTGGTTATTTCCATGTGCTCCTGACATCAAGCAAAGCATTTTTGTCCAAGTAATAAAAACAATGGTCACATTTAAAATTATGTCAACCCATGAAAATGCAGGTACGCTGCAGCAAAATGGTGAATACATTAATTGTTGTTTTTCCACAATCACAGATTAGTTGATTTATCTCGAAATCCATTGTGGTGGCATATTTGGGTGCAGTCTCTCATTGTCCAAATGCTGAATATTTGCATCATAACCACTCTGGTTCCAAGGAGTCTCACACCACCTACCTTCTTTGTATAAAAAAAACAACATTGCTAATCATGACTGAATAATGCTTAACTTGATGAAAAATGTTCAGGGGAAAATGCACAAGAAGCTCAAAGTGCGTAATTTATGATGATGGAAAAGTGATTACCGCAGCAAGCACTTTGCCATTTTTTAAATAGTGCTGACTTCCCAAAGGTTAATTGCAAAGAATTTTACAAGCTGTTGCCATTAATGCCCTGCTGTTTTGTTTTATATTACGCTTATTCTCTTAACAATTGCCTCTCTGAATCATGTCTGCAAGAGTTATGGGGGCACGACGAGAACTATTTCTTTTACGGCCTCAACATGGTTCTGTGGGAAACATACCTCTTTTAAGTGTGTATATGAGCTTTGCAGTGAGGGCAGTTCTACGGCAGGCTGGAAATCGCAAAGTTTGGAGTCAATCGTAATCAGTCGTTCCAAGTCGGACGTCTCCCGGGTGTAACCCTGGCTTTCCGACACCGGCACAGCCCACATGTCCCCCTGGAAGACATGCATCAGTTGAATAAGTCATCGACCGTCGGGAAAGGCCTCCTTTATTTTGTGGCAACCTAAACATTCAACTCAACATTGCATATCTGTAACTTGGTAACAAGGATGAGATAGTGGATCACGCCCAAACTCCCAGCATTGCCAACTGAACGGTCTAATGCAGAATCAACTGCCCCGAGAGAGGGAAAGGGGTGGAAGAGTGGTGAGATCACTGGTGTGCAGTGATGAGACAAGATCTAGATTACAATCGAATAATGCAACTGTATTCTCTGATCAGTGAGGAAAATTTGATCCACAAATGTCAGAATGCATTGTGGATGCACAAATACAAAGTACACTCTTAAAACTACTGGGTTAACCCAAATTGAGGAAAATCAAACGTGACACAGTCAATGATGAGTACCGGTAATTTATACCCAACACATTGGGTTTATGAGTAAAAGTTACCAAGAAATGGGCTACCAGGTTATCAATATAGCTGTGTCTAAAAAATAAGTCATTTTATTATCAACATTTTCTAAGATGAAGAATCAACCTGTGATCACCACAGCGAGCCACTCAAGTGATGTTTGGCATATTTTGCACTTGATGTCCTTCCTAACTAGGGATGTAACGATAACGGCAATATTGTGATATTCAAACTGCCACAATATGGTCATCGTCATGTTCACGACATTTAAAAGCTACACATCCATTAAAAAAAAGTCAGGTTGATTTCCATTTGTGCAGTTCTAGCACCCTCTGGTGGCTAGTTTTTAGTGCCGTTTGATTTGTATTAGGGATGTTTTGGCCCTTCTATTTTAAAATCTACACTAATTGTGAGATGAAGGGGATTGTAATATGCTTGTGAAGCGAGTCAATATGTGGAGGAATTCAATGTGGGCTTGCATTAGCGAGTAAGTGCCTCAATGCTAAGTGCTATTAGAGATTGTAGGTAGTTTATATGTATTGCTGTTATGTACGAAAGCCCAACATTGTGCTTTTTTTTTTTTTTAGTATAAGCTCATTTTTTTACAATATTGTGGCCTTTATTTAATATCGCCAACCTCCCCACAATACCGTGATAATTATCGTACGTGAGCTTCACATATCGTGATAATCGGATATCGTTACATCCCTATTCCTAACATTTTATTTTATTTTATTTTATTTTTTTTACCAGTGAATACTCCAATGAGAGCATTTGTGATGCTGCATTGTCAAAGACTGTGTGCCTTATGTGAAAGGGAATGAGAGCAGCAGCTTCAACTGGAGCTAGTTGGCTGTGTTCACGCCCACAACGGCGTAAATGCAAGTTTCAACTATGATTGTCTGCGAAAATACTATAAAATAAATGGCTCAAAGTGCATCAGTGGTTGCATTACAAATCAAAACTATCAGCCAAAGAGGACATCTCATAACTCCAAAATCTCAAGTAAAGGTACCATTGTATATACTAAGTGAATTTTACGTTTTGTTAGTGACAATGCAAAAACTTCGCAACCAATTGCGATGAGACTTTGTGGAGGGCTGGCATTTGTGCCAACTATAAAATCAAAATCTGCAATTGGCTGGCAACCAGTTCAGGGTGTACTCCGCCTATTGCCCGAAGTCAGCTGGGATAGGCTCCAGCACCCCCTCGACCCTTGTGAGGAGCAAGTGGTTAAGAAAATGGATGGATGGATAAAATCAAAATATTTTTGTGCAATTTTGTATAATGGATCTGATCATTTACTTTCACATTTCACTGCTACAGTCAACTTGCATTAGGGGAGTGGGGCTGTGACAAACATGTATGTTCATGTTTAACTCATTTGCTCCCAAAGACGTATTTATATTTTATTTTTGTTTTGTTTTGTTTTTTATGCTAGAACATACAGAAGGCTTTGATGCAGCCTCTGAACTGAAGAGAACGCTTGAATCAAAGGTAGTTATTACAAAAACGGCCAGCAGGTGGCAGCAGAGAATAAGAGATCAACTGGGGCCATGTTGCAAAAGCTCTTTTCCCACTGTTTTAAACAGATTTGTAAATAATGATTAAACTTAGCTATATTCCAATGCTAATTGCTGCAAAACGGAAACATAAAAATATACTTCTTTTTTTTTTTCCTAATGAAAGAAGAGATGCTAAACCTTCTTTTGGTAGGTTCTGTGTTTTTATAACAAATAGAACACAATATTCTGTGGGCCTTGCAAAATCAGTCAAATTCCAGTAAAACAGCTGGGAGTGAATGAGTTAATACAGAGAAAGTTCTCTCATTTGGCTTAGTTGTGTAGAAGGAAATTATATATCATCGCAATAATTCATATTGGTAAAATAATGTAGAGTCAGTGTGGAGTTTGCATGTTCTCCTTGTGCTTGGGTTTCCTCCCACATCCTAAAGATACAACTTAATACCATATCGAAAATGGTTCCAACTAATATGGACTGTTAAAAGTATTGCCTTAGTTTACCAGACATAATAACATTCTGAAAAGATCAAAACCGTGTAAAAGGCAAAGAGAGCAGGAATGTTGAGTTGATGTGTCCCATTGGATTCTACGCAGAACTGGAACTCCGTCCTGAAGATGGTTCGCCGCCAAAGTCCCAGTGACATAAATAATGTTCTTGCTCTGTCATGATCATTCGCAATAGCGCGCTTTGCAATAACAGGAAGTCTTACTCTAGCCAGTAAAATATGGAAATTTGAGCAACTGCACTCCCATCAATTTGGTAGCTGCCACTACAATCACTGCAAAAAGTTAAACCGTGGCATGAGGAAATTCTGGCGGCAAAGCTGTTGGGGTCCTGCGAAAAGGAAACTTGTGTGAAAGACAATGCTTCCCTACAGCTGCCAAAAGTGCTATTGAGGAAGGTTAAAACAGAAAAAAAATGATGATAAAGATGTACGGTATGCCTAAAGAAGGTAGGAAATGTATAGTCATTCTGTGAGATGTCGACTGCTCAAGTATCGGCACACCCTCCGTCAAGTGTGCAGCTTATAAAAATCTTCCTGTTTCTGAACAATTCTGACTAAATTTCAAAGACGCAGGCAGAACCATGATGAAAATGTGTCATAAAATGAAACAATACCATGTGGCTTCTTATGAACGACATCTGGCTCATGTGTGCAGCTTTTGGATACTATAGTGAGGAGGCTCTACCCAGATGCCTTCTCAGTGGACAAGCAGATGTCAAAACACGTGTAGCGGTTAGCGTTAGCTGTAAAACGCAGACGCAATCGTTACCATGATCAAGGCCCCGATTCAACTATGTGAGAGGAATATTTGATAGTGGAAACCACATTTGGTTCCTATAAAGTATAAAAATATCTTGCAGAAGAATGTTGATAGCAGACACGGTGAAATGGAATCGCCACCTGCTTAGATGCGACTCCAGACAGAAGGGAGCAGCATTAAAGAACTTGCAAAAGTCACACGTTGCCTGTTCTGCGCTCCCATGGCAGCTTACCTCGTTGTCTGCGCCTCTGGCACTCTTCTCTTCCTCTTCATCTATGTCTCGCAGGAGCTCGGCCAGACGCTCTTCCTCTGCATGTGTCAACAGCACTTGGCCTCCTTTGCCCCTGACAAGCTAGTGAAGCACAAAAACGTTGGGAAAGACAAAAGGCCTTGACTGCAGAGGGCCGTGTGTTTGCAAACGGACAAAAACAAGTACTAGCAACACAAAAATTCAGTGTCATTAACCAGATGTTATCCAAAATCAAAAACATGCTTGCCCATGTAAACACATTACGGATATTTTGACTCTGGTATTATTTAAAAGCAAGAGTGTTTGTGTGACAAATGACAATGGTCCTATCAAGTTTGAATGTTTACTTAAAATTATGACCATGGCCTTTTTATAGTAAATGGTTTTTACTTTGATTGGGAGACAGATTGATAGAGGGATTAAGAAAAGGCAGACAGTTTGGCCGGCCCACTTAGAGAGCTTGACAGACCCCCTACCCCTCTCTTTAACTAAGAAGTCATTGTTTCGTGAAATATAATGCACGCATATCCGGAACCGTAATGTTTTATTTGCTGTTGCTTTGCTTATAGTGTAATAAGTTCGTTCTCGTGCATTTTCTAGCTAACAGCCATAAGAACTGACAGAGATGATTAATGGCCCATTCATTTAAAGGGAAAGTCAACCTCAAACATTTCTTGATAGCAATATGTTATATGTGACCTCACTAGTTTAAACATGACATTCTGATTAATATTATATTTGTGGAATATGAGTTTTGAAGCAAAATCCAGCCATTTTTAGCTATCTCAGGGGGCGGCCATTTTGCCACTTGGTGTCGACTGAAGATGACATCACAGTTGCTCAGGGCTTAGGCAACAACCAATCACAGCTCACCTATTTTTTTTGAAGCTGCGCCGTGATTGGTTGATTAGCTGATGGATAAAACGGCTGGATTTTGCTGCTTAACTCATATTCCACTCACACACTATTAACCAGAATACCATATTTAGGCTAGTAGGGCTGCATATAACATATTTTTGTCAAAAAAAAAAAAGTTGTTGACTTCCACTTTAAATCATAATAAGCACAATGACACACTTTTTGTTGTTGTTGTTGTTGTTGTTGTTCTTGCTTGAATTGTGAATGTGTTTAGCAAGGCAATATCCGAAACCATGACTGTGAATGATAGTATGATAAACCATGTCAATTGTTTGCTATAGTGTGAAAATAATGGCTGAATATAATTGATAATGACTGCAAGAATCAAACATTCTATTCTAAAGGACGATTCTTATGAAATTTGTATTCAGACATGGCTGCTGATCACACCTGGCTACCACATAGCTATGGCACAACACAATTGGTTCATTTTGCTGTCTATTGTAACTGGAAGGCTGCTCCCTCGAAATTGTGGGCTGGTCTCGGAGTAAGAATGGAGGAAAAAGATGATTAACTAGCAACACATCTGCCCCAAAGGACGGCATCGGCCCTGTATGCCAGATGCCCAGTCATACAGGCAAAAATACAGGGAGACACTGTAGACAAACTGACAGACAGAACGACAGACCAGTCAGTTGACCAACCAAACAGTAAAAAGCCAGACGGTCAACAGACAGACAGACAGACAGATAGACCGACAGGTCTCATCAAAGGCCTTCCAATTATTCTTTTATTTTTCCCAGTGGAGCACTCAAAAATACCAAATGTGTTTTTCCCTCAGCCTAGTCAGACTGGGAAAAAAACAAACTTGTTCCAAGTCATGTGAAGATTCCTGGAACTGCCCTTGGCTCCACGTGAACTTTGACATACCTCAATATTTCTCTTGACAAAGTTTTTCTGTCTCTTCTTGCTCTGCGAGGAATCACCTTGGCTGCCTTCGCACACGGACTCGGATCCTTCGCTCAAGTTGTCTGCACTCTCGTCACCTGTTGAATGGAAATGTACCTCAGATGACACACCGAAAACCGTGGAAAGCAAAGGTTATTTTTTTACTGTAGGTTGGCAATGTAAAGACACTATATCCTTGTCGTATCATTTGTTTATTGTTGACTTCTTCCTAAATAAATACTATCCTACCACTGGATGTACAATATATCCAAGTGATCAATGTGGCTTTAAACACTGCAGTGCTGTCAGCACTGTGTGAGAAGCGAGAAAGGAACTTCAGTAGGGGGTTACTAAGCTTATAGTGCCATCTAGTGCACATTTGTCTTTTTACAGTGCAGCTCCTGCCGTGATGTAACTGCAAAGGTGTATTGTCTCAGTAATAATACACTGTATTAATATACGTAGACGTACTGTCTAACAGTTTTTGCAGTCTTTTATCCAGTTCAACATCACCAATCTGAGTTTGAAGCAGTGATTCAATGTCCTCCCTCTCTGGGGAGCCTAAAAGAAACAAAACACATTTTAGACAGGGAATATGACATTTAACAGTACTGATTATTCTATTGCTTACCAATCGGGGCTTCCAAAGCCCAGAACAGTTTTGCATTCATGGCTTCTTGGGTGGTTTCAGAGCGGCCTTCAGGTAAGTTCTCCTTTGAAAAATACCCACATTTATTCAGAGGTGGGTAGTAGTAACACAGTAGATTTACCCTGGTATGTTTACTTAAATTAGTTTTTGGAAAAAAAAAATATAGGCCTATACTTGTCAGAGTGGTTTTAATGCATCCTACATTTTTGTTTTTTTACTTGATGTTTTTGCTCAGAAAAAAAAATTGTTTTGGATCATCAAAGAGAAGTGTTGTCACATAATGCTGTTTACCAATCCCATCCATCCATCCATCCATCCATCCATCCATCCATCCATCCATCCATCCATCCATCCATCCATTTTCTGAACCGCTTGATACTCACAAGGGTAGCAGGGAGTGCTGGAGCCTATCTCAGCTGGCTATGGGCAGGAGGCGGGGCACCCTGAACTGTTTGCCAGCCAATTTAAACAAAAAAATAAAAAATAAAAATAAAGCTATAGTTTAAGACTCATTCTACAAGGAAAGTTCTCTTTTTTTAGTGTAATTTTGACAACAGTGATTCCACTGGTGGTGCGGTATTAAATTACAAAACAGAGCAACATGCACATTTTTAATTTATTTACCATTAGCTCTTGCCAGAGTTCAGCTTGGCGTTGCTTCCTTTGACGCTTGGCTTCTTTTTCTCTGCCCATGCATGCTGACAGTAGTTCATCAAGCCTCCTCATCTCCTCAATTGCCTTCTGCAGCTTTGGGTCTTGTTTTTCTTCATCGGTTGCATTAATATCATATTGACCTGAAAGGGATCATATAGGCTATGCGTATACAGTTTACCTCACATTTAGCCACGCAAATTTGCAATTCAGCATTCAGTGGCTTAATTTAAACACTCGTAGTGCTTTCCTGTGCTGTGACATTTATAGTCAATTAAATTACTGTCATGTTGTGACCTTTTATCAGCAATAACAAACATTTGAAGGCTGCCTGCCTCTCACCTCTTTGCTTGGTCTCCGAAGATTCTCTTGATGCAGGTCGGGAAATGCTTTCTGTACTACCTGTGCTCATTTCCATAATGAGCTATTCGCGTGTTCAGCAAGTAGGAATTTTCGAATTCTATAATGCTAAAGGTGTCTAAGTCAACTACTGTAAGAACAATTAAACTAGAGTTAAATAAACGATTCACACGAAGTTTGCACTTCATTTAGTGCACCAAATTCGTCTGCTACCTCGAATATACCCACGATCGTTGTCTCATTCACGACCACAAAGGCTTTCTATTCTATCCTATTTCATGTCTGTGACGTAAACTACGCGTGTTCTTTTTACGTCTTTCGGAAAAATACAAGATAGCGAATTGAAGTTAAACTCATGAATGCGTTCCCTATTGTTTTTTTTTAACGAGAACTCGCAGCGAAGTAAAAGCGGATCTTTTGAAGTTGTGTTCGTTCAAGTGTCACGTCAAGCGTGTGCTTGGTAACTATGGACGCGAAATATCCCGGATGTTGTAACTATGGCGCTAAGCCTTGGTTACGATGGAGGCGGTGCAAAGCTGGAGCCTTTTAGCTAGTTAGTGTAGCAAGTGGAAGGCTAGCGGTCACATATATAGTTTTAAAAATGTTTAATATTATGCACAGCCGTCCAGAATATTGTTATTAAATGTCGCCGTTGTGAAGGTGGAGGGTGTACACTGCACTGAGTGTCGGTGGGTATCAGCAATTTTATCGTCCGTATTACGTAGTTTGTTTAAGCTAGGTAGTTAGCCCAAGACCTGTTTAGGTCATTCTGACGTGATTATTAGGTAGTAGTGCTTGACGTCGATGTATAGTCATCACTGTGGATTTATGTATATTTTAAACGGCTGCATTGGAATGAATCACTTTAATTAGTGGAACGTAATATGCAAAACACAAGCTTACACTGCGCTCTCAAACCTGTCAGACCCTGTTATCATCATAGCGTCTTTTCCCTCACATCTGTCCAACCTCTGCCGTCTACCTGAGCTGTCAAGATTGTAAATAGTGTCAAGGCAACGGTTGTTGTTTCCTCACGAGATGAAAATTCACATTGATAACTCTTATTCTTCCAGGGTTAGTTGACTGCAGGTGAAGATGTGCAATGGAAAGACAGAGGCAACATCACAAGCCTGTCGGACCCATGCTCGGTTCAAATGGTCCTTGTGCTCGGTGCTGGCATTGGCAGTGGTAACCACAGGGCAAGATTCAGGTAGAGATTATGCATGCACTCACAATTTTATCAGACTATATTTGCAGGAGTTAGGGACCTAGCTCTGAAGCGAAAAGCAAAATTTTGCAAATAATGGTCTTTTTTTTGTTTTTATTGCTGCTCCATGATTATTATTACATGATCTGGGTGAGTCCATCCAAACAAATGTAGTTGTCAATTAGCATGACATTCAATCTACTATCACCAAATTATTGCATTGAGTTGTTTGAGAGATGCTAGTCTGCTTCCCGAGCCAATTTACTGTGGACATTATTGGATCTTATCTTGAAGAATCAAAATTGGTGTCCTAAATGAAAAATAAATAAATAAATAAATCTTAAAGTATGGATACATGTTCGCTGGGAACCCATGGAATTAATTGTGGCATTCCGCAAGGTTCAATTTTGGGCTAAGTACTTTTTAATCTTTACATATGCTATGTGGGGAGAGAGTGCAGGTTTTGTTTTTATGTTGTACCTTGGATGTTTTTATTGCTCAACACTTTGAGTTACATTTTTATGTATGAAAAGTATAAATAAATATCATAGACCACAACAACTATACAAAGTTTGATTTAATTTGAAAAACTGTATTTAGTTTTATTAAGGTACATATAAAATAGAAACTCTTCACTGACATACTAAATATAGCCGTTGTCTTTTTTTCTTCTTTTTAGGTTGTCTCAGACCTGTCATGGTGGAGCATGGCTCGGCTAATGTGCCAAAAACCAACATGGGTTATTTCCCTGTGGGGACAGTGCTGGAGTACCATTGCGACTCTGGTTACCTGATAGATGGCCCTAGTGTCCTCACCTGCACTGCACTGGGACACTGGTCCTCGGAACCACCACAGTGCATCCACAGTGATGGTAAAGTCACTTACTGTCATCACAACATAAAGCAAGAAACACTAAATGTTTTCGTTGTAGTGCTAATATTCACTTTTAAAAGAGAATCAACATGAGTTTCTCATGTTTCAACAGTATGCCAGCCTCTACACTTGGCAAAAAACGGGCGCTACACCTGCCACCCCTCCCCATGTCACAGACTTTCTCATGGCACTGTTATTGAATTCTCCTGCGATGAAGGCTACATCCTAAAGGGAGACTATAAATATCTTACCTGTCAGTATGGGGAGTGGGACGGCCCAGTACAGATCAGCTGCGTCAAAGAGCAAGGTATTTCAATAATTGACCTTCAAAATCTAACAAGGTCCAGTTCCAATTTAAAGTTTAATGTGCTTGCTTCTTTTAGTCTATGCATGAGAAAAATTCAGAAGATTTTTCGAAGAAAAAAAAAATTCACTTGACCATATTTGTTATTCTTAGTCTCCGTGGATAATTTACCGTAAACCAGGCTGAAAATATTTGTTGCAGTGATGCAATTGAAAACAGCAGTGTCCCATGCTGAAAATATTTGTAAGTCTAATTCAAATAAAAACAACAGTTTCCCAGAATGTGTTGGTATTTCGGTCTTCCTCCCAGGATGCGTGAGGCCGTACATGGTTGAAAACAGCTGGGTAAACCACACGGAGACCAATAGGGGCTTGTTCCCCGTGGGCACCGTGCTGCAGTACAGCTGTGACCCTGGTTACCTGCCAGACGCCCCCAACATTCTCACCTGCATCTCGCCGGGACGCTGGTCATCAGAACCTCCTCACTGCGCACAGAGTGGCGGTGAGACGCTCGCTTCACTGCCTTTGCTGATAAAAAGCTGTCTTGTGAAAAATTGATCATGAGCACCCTATAATGTAGTAATTTCCTGAAAATGTAATAACGTCTCAAAATCTAATACAATGTGCACATTTTTTTTTTTTTTACCAATAATGCAATATCTAAAAACACTAAAACTCTTATCTAACATTGAATTTAACACATCTTTGATTGTTTGACAATAAAACATGAATAGAGCTTTATTAATTAAGTAAAAATGAAATGGTACATGTAACTGTAACACTTAGCACTCCCAGAAGTCTTTGCGGCAGAGCAGTTCTGATCAAGTGGGCGGAGCTTATGTTAACTCTGCAGAAATGATTTAACACTAAATAAATCAACTCTTAAATAACTCCCAACACTGACCTCCATTTAAGACATTGTTAAAAATACACTTTGGGGTTGAAAGAAATCAACAATGGAAATTTAACATCAAACTTTTAACACTCAAATTTTTGCTGTGACTATACAACAGTAATAGTATTACATTCTCAAAACACAAAATATGGAACCTTGGACTGAAGATTATATTTATATATTACTTTATCTGTTAATTTACATGATCTGTTTTGAGAGAAAAAAGAATCTTTTAGCACTTAATAATGTAAAAAACTATTTCATTAGCAGTAAAAATGTTAATAAAATGTCCATCCATCCATTTTACGAGCATTTACATCAGTAATGATTTTTGTTTTATTGATGAAATGATTAAATTATCAGGTTTATTACATTTTTAATAGAGTTAAGTGCAAATTTTATTACATTATCAAGCATTATTACAGTTTCAGGAAATGATTACCTTAAAAACCACGTACAATGAGTTGTAGGCTTACCTGAACTTGTTTCCCTCAATTTTAGTGAAGCTTTAAGTGAAGTTAACGGGTTCAAGTTTTGAGTTCCCACTGTAAATATTTTTTCTATATTTTTCCCAGCTTGTCTCCCTGTGACTGAACCAGAGAACGGGGGTTACACCTGCCACCCGTCGCCCTGTCGACTATTTTCGCATGGTACTGTCATCGAGTTCTTTTGTCATTCGGGTTTTGTTCTGAAGGGGGACTACACCTACCTCACCTGTCAGGATGGACAGTGGGATAGCCCCACGCAGATCAAATGTGTCAAACAAGGTGACTCTTTAACCTCCATTTACTAATGAGTCAAGTCGAGTCGGAAATTCTTTAAATCACCTCGTATAATAGGCCTTGAGTATCTTCCTTTTAATGTTTCTTAACCCCGTGACTTGCCACTGAAGGATGTATGAGACCCTTCATGGAGCAACACGTTTCCTCTAATCTGACCGACACCAATATGGGTGCCTTCCCCGTGGGCGCTGTGCTGCGTTACGAGTGTGACCCAGGTTACCAGCCGGATGGACCCACCATCATCAGCTGCTCTGCCCTGGAACAGTGGTCCTCAGAACCTCCTCGCTGTATACGCACTGATGGTAAAGATTCCGCAGCATCATGCACAGGAACATTTTGTCAAATGCAGACCTGTTATAAAGAACAATATTTTTGAGATTTTACAAAAGACCTGTCAAAAACATTTATATTTTAGAGATGCCATTACCGCAAGTTCAACGTGGCACCCCTAGTGGAATCAGTTTATGGCCGCCAATAACATTTTTCGAATCAAACAAGGTGAGAAAATTGACTGGCATTGTAATCAACAGTGCGATCCACTTTCTTCAATTTCATTGACAGTATGCCGGCCTCCGTATCAGCCGGAGAACGGAGGCTACACCTGCCACCCCTCACCGTGTGGAAGACTCTCTCACGGCACTGTCATCGAGTATTTCTGTGACGAAGGCTTCATCATGAAGGGAGACTATAAATATCTCACCTGTCAGTACGGCGCGTGGGACGACCTCATGCAGATCAGATGTGTAATGATGAAAGGTAACCAAATTTGTGCTGCAGTATTTTGTCATTTCTAGGTATGGTACTAGATACAATTAAGCCAGACTCAATATTTGCGGAGATTAGGTCAATCCAAACAGACGGGGCCTAACAAAATTAGAGAAAATTTGTGAGTAATAGACATCATTTGTTTATAACTACCTAAATACACACAAACATATGCTGATAGGCAAATTAAGGAAGTACTATTACAAGGAATTTTAATAATATATTTTTTAATATTACTAGGAATTACTAAGGAATGTTCTACACAAAAATTTAATCTATTATGGGAATAGTATAATAAGGAAGGAAGTAATTAATATAGGAACTAGAGAATGCAATTTCTCGAGAAATTGAATATGAAGGTTGAGAGGCTGAATATAAACTGTGAAATGATATTGAATATTGGGGAAAGACATGGAACGATTTAAATGACCTGTAATTTTTTGAACATGTTGAAATTGGAATGATTTGAAAGGACTAAAAAAAACAAAAACAAAAAAACAATGTTGAAACTGCACTTTTTTGAAAATTTGGTGAATTTTGCAATTGAAATAATACATGAGATGTCTTCAATAATCTAAACATGTTGAAGTTGGAATGTTTGAAATCTGTTGAAAAAACATTGAGCGAGGAGGGTAAAGTCTAATATATAACTAAAGTGTAGTAGTAGTACTTGTAATAGTAATAATACTTGTAATAGTAGAGGTACTTGTAGTAGTAATAGCAGTACTTGTAGTAGTAGTAATACTTGTAGAAGTAATTGTAGTTGTAACAGTAGTACTTGTAGAACTTATTGTGGCATTAGTAGTAGTAGTACTTGTTGTAGAACTTGTGGTAATAGTAGTAGTACTTGTATTAGTAGCAGTACTAGTACTTGTAGTTCTAGCAGTACTTTTAGTAGTACCAGCAGTACTAGTACTAATAGTAGCAGTACTTGTAGTAGTACTTTTAGTAGGACTAGTAGTATTTGTGTTGTTCACCCGTGTGCCCTGCGATTGGCTGGCAACTAGTTCAGGGTGTACCCCTCCCACTGCCTGAGGCCAGCTGGGATAGGCTCCAGAAACCCCGCGAGCCTTTTGATGGATGGATGGATGGATGGATGGATGGATGGATGGATGGATGGATGGATGGATGGATGGTCATACTTGTTGTAGTCCTTGTAGTAGTAGTTGCACTTGTAGTACCTAATGTTTTGTCCAAGATGGCCGCTGGCAGGGATCGATTAAGTGTAGATTAATCGTTGCACTTCTAGAATCTATCAATGAATTTCCCTCCTTGTTTTCCCTCAGACCACGATGCATCTTTACCGTTGGGGGTGCCGACTTGGTCAATAGTGTCAACCACAGCCAGCTCAGTGGCCCTTATCCTGCTCCTGGTGGTGCTCTTTGTGCTTCTGCAGCCAAAACTGAAATCCTTCCATCGGTGAGGAAAAAACAAGCCAATGCAAACAACTTATATACAGTACCATTACAAAAAAGAAATAATACAATATGTCTTCTTCTTATCATGCATACAACCATTGTAATAATGACTTGGAAGCTTTTCATTCCAATTGTTATTGGAAGTATACGAAAATGCTGACATTTCTTTGTTATTATAATCTAAAGACGGGAGGAGTGTGTGTCAGGCCAGCCCGTGTCCATCGTTGTGGAAGGAGTCCAGGTGACTCTGCCCTCGTACGAGGAGGCGGTCAGCAGCAACGCTGCTTCGGCCTCAGCCCCCGGCAACGAGTCTCGAGTGCAGATCGTGTTGTCCGAGGGGCAGCCGCAAGCCACAGCAGCGGAAGCCGGCCCCTCTCGGCCCTCTTCCCTCAAACGCTTGCGCTCGGAGATGGCTGCAATGCACCCTTCGTCGCCTTCGTCATCCTCGTCGCCCTCGCCCTCCAGCTGGACTCTGGAGGGCGCCGGCGACGCAGCCCTGCCGCCTGACGACCAGCACGGCCTCCCTCTGCTCGACTCGGAGGTGGACTGTTCTGATGGTGAGGCCTTCTCTTTGTGCACACGTTATTTTCAATTCAGGTCATGCAGTAAAGGTTTTCTTAGCTCTTTTACTGCCACACATTATTAAAAAAAAAACAACCCCCAATGCCAGCGAATTTTGAGCATTTTAACTCTTTTTTTTCGAAGCAAACAGAATATTGTGTTCTTTTGCTACATAAACAACATGGGTACCACATGAAAGATTGCATTCAATTCTTTCATTAGAAAAAAAAGTATGTTTCTACCTTATTCTGTTCTTTAGTAATCACCATTTGAAAATAGGTCATTTGAGTGACATTGAGCGAAAATTTAAAAGAAAAGATACATTTTCTCCACAACAGTGACTTTGATACTAATATTTTTAGTTTAGTGACGCTCCATCAAATTAGATTTAATGTTACAAATGCTTTGATCATTCACATCAGCCTTGAAAACGTTCTTTCATCAGATTGCGTCATGTTTCATTGTATTTCGCAGCTCTAGTTAGGGCCCGAGAAGCCACTGCTGCCATCTGCTGGCCATAGTTAGCGGGTGTTTTTGATTTCACAACTCATTGACCCGCTGCACTTGGACGTTGCACTGACCACTGATATATTCACAAAAAAAAAAAAAAAAAAAAAGTAGTTGACGTCACTTAATGTTTATGGCGGCATACATCGTGATTTTACTAAACGTTATTAAACGTTTTTGGCGGTCAAAGAGTTAAAAAAAACAAAACATTCATTGGTTGTCAAAAATAATTATTGATTAATTTGATAATTGATTAGTTGTCGATTTATTTAGTTCTCCGGGTTCTCGTTGTGCAATAATGTTGTGCTTGTGCAGATATGCCTTTGCTGAAGGAGGCCTGAAATGCAAATGATGTCGACTCCACAACAGTGAACACACTTCAAAATGGCACCCAGCTAAGCCATGTGTCACTCTGACCACCCCAGAGTAGAACATAAGGACGCCTCTCTACATGTACAGTACGTACTAACTGCATTTCCCACGTGAGTCCCCTTCACAGTTTACGTACCAAATGTCCTTCCGATGCCTCTTTCTGTTTTCCTGACTGCACGCGACCCCACGACACAGCATACACGTTTGTGACGTAAACTCACAAAAGGAAGTGATTCCGAATGAAATTACATCATCAATCACCTTCCATTAGTTAATATACTGCTTGTCTACCACCTGATCTCGCTTTGCTCTCTCTAACTCGTTCACACCGCTGTCCCCAATGGCCTTATCTTCCCACTTCTATGCACACGTTTCCAAGATGAATGTTGCTTCGTCATACTACATCTGTGTAGCTTTGTCAACACAGACACAGAAAACGTGATACCCTTAATTTATTGCTTAAAGATGTACGTTTACTCTCTTGTGCTGTTGATCAGCCATGGCTTTGTTGCTACATCTTGGAACTATTTAATCGTATAGTTTTTCACTTTGTTTGTCTAAGTTGCACTGCGAGCACAAAAAAAGAAAAAAAAAGAAAGTGGTCACACTGAAAAGAATGACTGTAAACTGATCATTTTTGGCTTGTTGCTTTGTGAAAAGTGCAATGTAATACCATATATGCAAAGTTTAATGTTAGCTATCATGTAGCATTTTGTCACGATCACATTTGAGTAAATATTGTTTATGTGCCAAATGAATTCATCTCAGTTCATGTTTTAAGAAACAATATGTGTATTTATTGAAGTGAATACAGTACAGACCATAACAATAGGTAGACCCGAGCAAGCTAATACAAATACAAAAATTCTGCATTTATTGCCCTTAGTTGGGCACACCAGAATGAGAAACAAAATCGTTGTTCAATTGATGCAGTGGGAATTTTATTTTATTTTTTTTAACTCTCTTTAATTATGTCATCACTGCATGTTTTTGTAAAATACAGTATTGTGCAGTGCTATTTGTGTCTTTTTAAAATACACATTACAACAAAATTAGTTTATTTTTTGTGTGGGAGCATGGAGTCATGGAATTAATTAGTTATATTGCAAGGCCTCGCTCTATTTTCCTAGCCTCGTACAGCTCTAAGAGGGCGAACAAATTAGGAACACCCCACTGCAAGATGCAGTACAGTTCTACTGAGCTACAATAACAATTGTAGCAACTAACCTATCTGAGTGTCATTAAAACAATAAACTACATATAAACAGTGTAACAAGCCCTCTGTGTTTACAGTAAACAAATCCAGTTGGGTTTTTTTCAACTTAACAATTTTAACTTGTCATCTCACAATATACATCAATAATCATGCCTAAACATGTACATCATAAAATGAAGCTGCAGCTGTCACTTTCCGTAGGTTTAAAAAAAAATTAAAAAAAAGTCAATAAATTTTAACAAAAACTAGGCCCAGCTGAAATACTGTAACTCCTGTTTTCAAACTTCTTCCTGAGTCAAATTTAGTGTATTTATTTAAAATTCAATAGTGTGTCGCCATCTAGTGGGCTAGAGTGGAATTACATCCAAAATAAACAGGAGGCAGGACAAAAAGTTATCAATTGCACAAAAAATGTGCAAAATAGCGAGATTGACAATTTTGCGGTTTACTCTATGCCATTTTTGAATATTGCTGTAACTTGACACAATGTAGGAAAAGTGAAGTATGTACTTATCATGTTTTGTTATTTTCCTCCAACTTTCCCAGACACTGAGGCGGTTTCACCTCGTCTTGTTTCACGTTGACGTTCGTATATATTCTTGTTTCTGTCGAATAAAAATGCGACAATATTATCAAAACAAAACAAAAAAAGGCTGATTTGTCAATCCCCCAACAAAAACTCACACGCAGCTGTCACATTTACCCTCAGTTGGCGACTTGACCATTTCGTAACATCTGAAGCACACAGTCAGGAGAAGAGCCTCGGCGCACTGGGATGTGTAGTAAAGCAACGGAAAGAGGAACATGGGTCCGATCACCTCTGGAGGAAAGGCCACCTTCAAGATGGCCAAACACAGCTGGATGTTCTGACATCCTGTTTCCACGGAGACGGTCCTGCTGCATCTGGATTCAGTACAGATAGTTTCAATTGACCGCGCTTACTGTTCAGTATGATACAAGGTACAACAACTTAAACAATATTGTTAGTAAGGACACTATTGGGTCAAAAACAACCCAATTTGGTTAAAAAATTGACCAGCCCGCTAACTTGGGTCAATTTGAGCCAATTGTCTGGGTTGTTATGTACAAAAAAAAAAAAAAAAAGTTGGGCAATATTGACCCAGGTTACTGGGTTGGTCCAATTTCTGACCTAGCAGTTTTAAGGGTAGTTGAACTTTTGACAGCAAATTTTGACTAGAGTCAAATCTGACTAAGGAAAAAAAGAACAAAATCATAATCAGAAGTAATTGAATTGGGTTAAAGGGGACAGAGCCAATGCGGGGATATTTCTTCCACCCAGTGCATTGGGTTAAGGATTTGACCCAGCATGTTGGGTCAAGAATTTAATTAAGGGCGAAAAAACGACGCCCTGAGTCAAAAAATTGGACCGACCCAGTATCTTCGGTCAATTTGACCCAACTTCCAGTCGGTTGGATCAATTTTTGACCCAAATTGGGTCGTTTTTGACCCAGCAGTTTTAAGAGTCTACTCATACTGTCGAGTTAAAGCCACCAAGAAATTTTTTACCAGGTTATCAGTATAGCTAGGGTTAAAAAGACATTTTATTAGCAACATTTTTGAAGAAGAAGAAGCAGCTTTCTCCTGTCAGGGGTCACCACAGCAAGTCACTCAGCTTCCTCTCTTCAGCAAACCAGTAACCCAATGTGGTCAAACTCCATAGCTACCCGGTGAGTTTTTTAACGTGTATGTTGACAATCACGCATCTGTCAAACTCACTTTGGGCTGAGTCTGCATATGGCGGACATGATGTATCCCAGTATGAAGCCTATGAGGGGCATCAGAACGGCCACGGCAATAATGTCGGCGGTCAGGATCATCCACAGCATGTCTTTGACCGCCACACCGGACAAAGAGAACACGATGATGCTGGAGATGATCAGAATGCTCAGGCCGGACTGTTGACAAAATGAAGCACAGTTCATTTATATGCTGCTTAATTGTCGTTAAGATTATATGGCGTGGAGTTCATCTCTGAAGGAGGTCACTGAGACAGAAAAAAGCTGGTTCATGCAAATCTATCGTACTGCAACGCTGAACTAAAAGCAAGGTAGGAGGAAAATGTTCCTGTTTGCAAACATGGCTTTAATTATCTGACATGTGGGGATGATTTGTTCTTTGAGAACTTCCTGTTGCTCATATTTTCCATTTGGATAGATAACACTCATCGATAAAAACAAATGAGATTCAGTTGACAAAACCTTCCAGTGGTATGGGAAAGTTTTGTTAGACAAATGAAAGAAAAGTGACCTTACTTTCAGAACCACCGGTGTATATTTTGGTTTGTAGTGATTGAGCAAGATGCCCATGCCGCAGGGCACTAGGGTGAAGGTGAGAGCGCTGAGGATGCCCATGTAGGGCACTGCGTTCTCCAGGCCGCTGAACCCTTGGCAGTAGATCAAAAGCAGCAGGGGCATCAGACCCAGAGCTGCAATGCAGGAGCATGTGGTCATCACAATACTACAGGAGAAAACAAAGAAGATAGACAATTAATGTTTGGCGTATGGAGGTGGGGCTCAATGGTGAGTGTCAATGCACCCATGGGACCTAGCTCGGTAAAACCCCAGGTGCTAACGTGCCCTTTCCATGGTTTCACCACTTATGGGAGAGGCCAAAAAAGTCCCTGTGAGCTGGGCGACCTTGGTGGTCCCATCCACGGCTACAGCAACTCGGGACATGGAATGTAACCTCTTTGGCAAGGAAGGAACCCGAGCTGGCCCAGTGCTTCTATATTGGCGTTCACCCTTGCTACCTTTGTACAGTTGTAGGTTGAATTATGATTTGTATACCTGAGATTCATGTCACCCTTTAGGGCCAAGGTGAAGATGTTAGATAGGTTTCCTCCAGGGCAGCAGCCACATATGAGCACAGTCACCGCCTTGACAGAATCCATCTTCAGCGATTTGGCAAGTGTGAACGCAGTCAAGGGCATGATGCCGAACTGGGTCACCATGGCGATGGCTACTCCCTTGGGCTTGAGCAGATGGCTCTTGATTTTGGAAATCTCCATGGTGCAGCCGAGGGATATCATGGTGATGAAGAGGATGATGACGGTGAAGGTGTTGATGGCGTTGTTGAGTGTTGGTGGTATGTTGAGAATGCTCACGCTCCCGTTGGCAGACAGGTTCCCTTCATTGTAGATGGCCGTCACATTCATTGTGGAGCTCATCTGGATGCTTCTTATACTGTGTGGGATTCACCTGACAAACAATGCAAACTAAATGTTATTTCATTGGCGTTTACACATAGTTTTATGTTAAACAGACAAAAGTAATCCAGGCATCTTTTAACCAATCAATGAATTTGAATTTTTCAGGAATTCCTGCAAGACCACTGAGTCCTTTTACCTCTGGTGTTCCCCAAGGTTCTGTTTGAGGGCCCTTCTTTTTTATTTTACTAATTATCTGTCATCCATGCATTTTCTTAGAGAGCTCAGCTTTTCCTCATTAGTGTTGTGGGTGAACTGGAACTAATACATACAGCTGACTTTGGGCTGTTGGCGGCATTCGTCCTAGACTAGTCTCCAGCCAATCACAGGGTACGACTATGTATACGTAGAAAAACAATTCTGGACAATTTAGAGTTTTCAATGAATGAAACAGGCATCCTTTTGGAATGAAACAGGGAGCCGGAGTACCCAAAGAAAAGCCACACAAGCACAGGGAGAGCATTCAAACTCCGCAAATCAGAAGGACCATAGATTTGCAGACATGCTAACCTCTAGTCTTCCATGCTAAAAGTGGAAAATTAAGTTTCACCTTTTCTTTCTTTGCCTCTGTTGTTTTGAAAAGTGCAACCCCTGTGTCTCATATAAAACACTGTATAGTAGTTCTTTAAAACCTGACCACTTATCTGACACTTGTATAATGCAATAGCAGCCAGATTACAGTTTGTTGTACATCACTTTAAATTTCAAAATTGGATATATTATTTGTATTTATTTGTGTGAATGAATGAGGCTAGGTGTTCTCACTCTCAATTTATTTTATAGTTTAACATTCCCTCAATCCAAAACTATGCATCCACGACATAAAACCGATATGCAATACGCAAGGCAGCTTTATTTATATAGCACATTTCATACAAAAGATAACTAATTAAAAGTACATTTAAAACAATGTAAAGAAGTAAAAAGTATCTTACCAAAATTAGTAAGGAACGTACAGTGATACTAAAAATGCTTGAAAATACATTAATCGTAGCATAGGTATTTGGTAGCATAGTTTAGCATAGATTAATGATTTTTCATATTTGCTTTTGCTCAGCTGTAAATCATTTGTAAATGCTAAGCGAATGGTGTTCACAGAAACTTTAGATAACCTTAAGAAATGTGCATGTAAAATGTTTACAGTGTTCTATTACAGAAGCTTAATTGGGATTAAAATGTCACACAATCTAATTATGAGCCACAAAGGATTAGTTGTCATTGAATCACGTTGCACTTGTGAACGTTTCTTTAAAAAAAAAAAAAGAAAAGGAAAAAAAAAGCCTTATTATTCACATTGCTTCCCACTGTAACAGACAGGTTTATCCCAAAGCACAACACCATGGTTTTAATTATTTGCTTTGGAATATACATAAAGTTGTTAATTAGAAAGTCAAGCTTTGAAATATTACACTTTTTTTTCTTACCATTTTTTATTATTTAATATAAATAACAATATCAATTAATCTAAATATTACTCAATGCTAATATAAGTATTGGACATATTTCTTACCTTCCAACTAATCCAAGCTCCAACCTTCCTGTTTTGCATCCCTACACACATTTCCCCGGTCAGCTCCTCTTCTTTTGTGGCCAGACTGGAACCCTCCCTCCTGTGTCATGAGGCTCCATGGCAACATGGTGGCGCTGCTGCAGACTGCAGAGAAAAACAAACCTCTTTTTGAAGTGCTGCAATCGTAAGCAGCTGATTTGTTGTTGTCCCTTCTACAGAGAATTTCATGAAATTCCATTGTAGTAGTGATCTTCTTCAGAAAGTCTGTGTGAGGCTCCTGCCTTGATGTCCTGTTAATCAGACCACCATGGAAAGGTTTAGCACTGGTGGTCAATGTGGAATGAAGCAATTGAATCAGATGTACCCCTAAAAGGCCTTGCATTCATATTGGGCTGCAAGAGGTGCATGTGCACAGAGGCCCATTTGATGTTACGCAACTATGCAGATACTGTGTACTGTAGGACTTGGCAGAAGACATCCTTTTTGTCTTCTGAATGGAATGTTTTTGTAAACAAACACATTAGTTACAACTCACATGAGGGACTAAAGAGCTCTAATGTGGTGGCTGCTGACTAATCTCCACTAGCATGGTGGAGATTAGGCACAAGCTAAAGAGACCACAATTTCAATGCTTACCAAATTATGGAATTTGATTTGGTTCATTTCGATATTGACGTATTAAAAAAAAAACGAAAAAAACAAACAAAAATAACACGCAGTCTGATTTTGGGGGTTCCTTCTTATTCTCTTATTATTCTCTACATTTTCTGACATTTTTTTTTTTTTTTATCCAAATAGATTTAAGTGTCAGAGTGTTATGTCAATGTAATCTGCTCATGACCATCAGAATCAGTCGTGTTGGCTTATGTAGCTTAATTAAACAGAGACTATTTCTTTAACCAATCAAATTTCAGATTCAACCTCACAGGGTTTTTTGCATCCTCTGATTGGTCTTAGCAAAACGTGTTCCAGCCAACTTTATTCAACAAGTCAAAACATCTGTCGTGATCTGGCATCTCCTACTGAGAAATTTAGGTTGATTCCAAACTGCTCCAGATGATTTATGTGACAGTTGCATGCCGTTATTGCATTTTAGTCCAATTGTTTCTGGAATTGCTAAGTGATAGTGGTGGTATTTTTGAGAGGGTTAAGTCCACACTTAAGGCCCAGGCACCAAATGCTCGTGATTTTTGTAATATTCAGCGTGTGTGTACTGCAAAGTAAACCACGACAGTTCATGTTTATTTGTAGATGCACTTGTGCCATATATTAATATAGGAATGAGATGAAGCTGCTATTCAAAGGTCCCATGGAGCCATTGATGGTGAGTGGGGGAGGGCAATTCAAAGTGAGCTAGGACACCATCTGGTCTCATAATCATAGATAGAAGAGCCGTGTTATTGTGTCAAACAAGCCACAATTTGCCCCAGTGGTCTTGTACTACTACAGGGTGACGACTTCTAAGGGGCCTATTTATCAAATATGAATTTATATTTTCCGTTATTTATACCTATCTACTTAAAGTTTGGTATCTTGACGACTAGATGTTGATAGTGGGCAATTGTATGATGTATTTAATCATAAATGTCCCGAAGTCGTTGCATTTGCAGCTTGTAAAACTGATGGGAAGATAACGGTGTACATCAGTGGGCACGTCCAACACCAAGGGGCTGTGGGAGTGTGGGTAGTGTAGTTTAAAAACGCGATATAGCGACGCCTCCTATCGGGTAAGTGTTTCCGAATAAACGACATTACCCAGGAGTCCATCGTTTTACCCGCGCATGCGCAATATCTGTTTTCTGATCCATGTGTAGGCGAATCACGTGTGAAGTTACCGTTCATCGTCATGTCTCTGCTGTAAGCAGAGCTTCACGCAAGATTTTTTATTTTGCCTCCGCTCGCTGCCGCTTTTGTTTTGACAGCTGCTTGTTTTCTTTTCGCATACCCCCTTTACCGAAGAATGAGCGAAAACGATGACATCGAAGTCGACAGCGATGTATGTGCCTCAGTTTCCCCCCACTTAAACGGCAGCTAGCTAGACAGCAACTTTATCGCCGTATTCTGCTCAGAGCTATCCGAGTTAGCCAGGTTAGCAAGTAGGCTGAGATACCGAATGTCGAATATTATCTTTGGAGGGGCGGGGCGAGCGTATTTGGAGTCAAAAATTGGTTGTCGTGTTATTAAAATGGCGAACAATCCACAAGGTGCAGCGGTGGCGTCGATTATGGGCTTTCGATTAAATGTGTTTGGCTTTTGGACGTTCCCTTCGTAGTACAGTATCAACAAATCTGCTCAGTCAGTACCTTATTCCGCGGAAATAATAAATTACATTCCAAGATAACGCCTCAACTATCAAAAACTGCACACATAACATGGGGCACTCGGTAGAACATCCAATGCACAACAACTAATCTCCCCGAGAGCAAGGTCAGGCCATCTGAGAGGGTTCACTTTCTTTCTTACGTCGCTCGAGTTATTACTTCATACTGATCGAGCAGGCTTTTAAAAAAAAAAGAAGAAAAAAAAAGAGCCCAGCTTTATTTAATACTCAATCGGAAGAACAATATTTCGACCAATATGCAGTGACCCACATTGCTAACCTAGCGCTGCAGGGGCTTAAAAACAGAAATGGCGTGCTGCGTCTTCCGTCGAGTTATTGGCGTGTATTGCGAACCCGTGCTCCTAGTTAGTTAATAAATTGTGGGATAGTGATCTGAGACGTCAATTTTACTCCCGAGACCATTAGTGTGGTATTTTAATGGCATTTGTGTGTATTTCCAAGCCCCCACGTTACCGTGCAAAATGCAGCAGTACTATTTAGTGCAAACCTGTCGAAATACCATTTATAATTCACTATTATTTTGTTTTTAACGGTGACATGGTTAATGCACTATGCATGTGAAATGGTCTGACATCCACAATCAGGTTCTATCTGTGTGGATGTGATGGATTCCCCATCCCCCTCACTTGTATAAGCTGCTGCTCATCAAGCCACACACTGCTTGCACACTTGCCAAGCCTTCATCCCTTGATGTGAAATACCTTTTGAGCAGTGATTCCCAACCATTATTGAGCAAAGTTGCATATTTTATGTTGCACACAATCCCATAGCACACCACCAGATGGACATGTCACAAAAGAGATTTTTCAAATCCAAACAAATTTTCCTTTACATGATGGTTGCAATGTGAGTCTGGTGTCAATTTGATGTCAGTTTTGGTATTACCAGGTAAGCTAAAATTTAAATTACATGTTGCGTGTGCACGGTCAGCATTCCCTGCAAGCACTACAAACATTGCAAAAATATCCTTTTCATTAAAATATTACTGCTGTTTTTTTTTGCCAGCTGATGTCATATGCAAACTTGGTTTACACAGATATGAACTAACGCTTCCTTCCTTGTTTTAGGCAGACAAGCGAGCACATCACAACGCGCTGGAGCGCAAACGCAGGGACCACATCAAAGACAGCTTTCACGGTTTACGAGACTCAGTGCCTTCACTGCAAGGAGAGAAGGTGAGGGCAAATGTATGTGTCCTCTCAACATTCACGCATTCTGTGTTGTCAGACCCGACACATGCACGCACGCACGCACAAGCCTCCAATAACAGGAAAAGCTTGAAGCGCAGACCCACGCCAAAGTCAATAGACAAGTCTGTTATTACATGCAAATAGGACACTAAAATCTTCACAATCCGCACAGATGAGTGGAAGTCACACACTGTACCGTCAGTGGACCTTGACTTTGAAGTTGTATTATGTTGCATAGTTTTTGGTGAAACAAGACTATCTTGGTTAAGACTTGAAGTGTCATTGTCACAGTCCAGCTGGAACGTATTCACCACGCTTTTTACACTTTTTAAAAAAAAAATATTATTTCTAGCTTAAGCCTTAGTGCTAATAATACTAGGTAGTAGAAGAAATTTAAGTATTTATGGAATTAAAAAAAGAAGTGAACATTAACTCGATGGGAAAACAGCAAAGACGTGCGTGACTGCACCGTCGGAAAGACTATGCATGACGGGAATGCGGTGATGAGCCGAAATTCAAAATAAGCCTTAGCGTACCAAATAATAGATGGACATAGGGCTGTGCACGCAATTAATCCAAATTCAATTACAATTTCAACTATCACACTCCACAATTACAAAATCAGCATAATTGTAAAAAAAATATTGTTAATACTAGTTTTGAGTTGTTTAAATTTATACATTTGTACCTTTTTTTTATTTAAATTTTAGCATAACAAATTTTGTTTCATCCAAAAGGAACTTGCATAATTATAGTGTTTCAAATAGTTTGAATTGTCTTAATATTTTTTTTTATTTGTTTTTTATGTTTAAAAATGTTCTTTTGTACCAAAAAAGAAATGATCGTCCTACTGCACAGTGCATATGCCGCACTCCAACTTAAATATACATAAATAAATAACATAAGTATATATTATTATAAATATAATTATAAATTATGTTTGGTCCATAAGGAAATTACATAATTAGTGTTTCTATTTTTTAATTGGTCTTAATATTTTTGAAAGTAGAAACATTTTCTTGTTTTGTGCCAAAAAATAAATGATTGTCCTACTGCACAGTGCACAAGCTGCACTCCAACTTCAAGTTTTTGCCAACATAAATAAATGTATATTATTAGAATTTCCAGTTTATATCGCCATCACAAACTGTTGTCACCAATATCAACACGGCATTCCGAAATCATGTTTAATTTCAAATTAAGGATGCAAAGAAAATAAATAATTAGGCTGACAGTCAGCTGAGTGAATGTCTTATGGCAGACAGACGCTCTCATATGACGTCATCTCATGGTGCAGTCTCCTCTCAATATTCGCAAAATAACAACAAATGGAAACGGGGATAAGTCACATGTTAGTTTTGCACATTTGCACTAAATGTTCTTGAAAATGTCAAAACATTTGGATGACAACGAAAATGTTGTTTTGATTTTATCATGCATATGTATACTTTTGTGCAATCTTCTTCAGGGGCCCCTCAGTTTTCAACAGTACTGATGTTTTTAACGTTTTGAGGTTACAAACACATTTTAATGGGTCTCAATATTACTCAGTTTATTGCTATTGGTGGGGCTAGTGGGGTTCACTGTATTCATTTGCCAGAAATGTTCATACAAATATTTAGTTGAAATACGATTTTTGTACAAATGAGGGTTACATTTGTGCTGAAAGAACGGCACTCCGTCGTGAACTGAGGACCCCTTGTATTTAACTTTCACAGACCAATGTTGACTTTATAGACATTGTTATCTGAATTAAGCTTGATAAGTTTTCAGATGAATGCACACTGTGATTGTATTGAAACTGTTTCCACTGCATCATTGTTTCATGTCTCTCTGAAATTGTCTGCTGACAGAGCTCTGTTAAACAGGCTTCCCGAGCACAGATTCTCGACAAAGCCACTGAGTACATTCAATACATGAGACGAAAAAATCACACCCACCAGCAAGACATCGACGATTTAAAGAAGCAGAATGCGCTGCTGGAACAGCAGGGTATGTATGTACATGAGAACAACGGAGACCAAATACAAATACAGCGGAAACCCCAGAAGTCCAAGTGTAGTCAATATTTTCAGGAAGCATTGGGACAATCGTGTGACATCACAAGGCATGTCATCATATCAAGATAGACTTCTTCATATTTGTGTGACGTCACCACTGCTTTAAATTATATGCATCGTCTTTTTTTTCTTTTTTTTTTGGTAATGTATGACAGTTTCCCTTTTTAGTTTTACTTTACAGTAAACTTAATGTAAAATTGTTTAAATGTTACCTAAAACATAATCTATACCAGGGTTAATAACGTTTTGGAATTGTAGTTTTCGTTTTTATTTATTTATTTATTTATTCATTCATTCATTTAATTAATTAATTAATTAATATAATTTTTTTTTAATAGTTTTAATTATTTTTCAGGTTTGTTCTGTTAGTTTTTATTAGCTTCAGTTATTTAAAAATTGCTTAATTTTAGTTTAGTTCAGCATTAGTTTAGTTGAGTATTAGTTGTTTTGTTTTTTTTATGTGTATTTACTTGTGGGAAATATTTAATAAACACCATGGTAAAATGAAAAAAGTAACCGGAGCCGTGCCGAACCATTGGAGCTAAAAGTCAAGCAGGCAAATTTGTCACTTTGAAGTGATGTCACATGAAGGTGATTTTCTATTGGCTGCTGCTAGATGACATCACTTCCATGTGACACACTTTCAAATGTCCTTTTTCCGGTTAGTATCAAAACAAATAATACTTAAAATCCCATTTGAAATCATCCACAAAGGCTCATGTATTAAATTAATTACTACCAAGGACTAAAACAAAGGAAAATTTTGCAGCAATTATAGTTAGTGTTGTAAACAAATGTAATTTCAGTTAGTTTTTTAAAAAACATTTTCATTTCGTTAATGAATTTTTTTTGAAAGTTTTCCTTAACTAAAATATCCTTGCTCTGTACACACAAAGGTTTTTATGATGGGGACAGTTTGATGCTATTCCGGATTTCCCTCAAACCTTGAAGGTTCCACTGTTAGGTTGTTGGCGTCACCACGCCTCATTTACCGAGCTTTGTGACTTTCAGTGCGTGCTCTGGAGAAGGCGAAGGGCAACAATCAGCTGCAGAGCAACTACTCCTCTGACAGCAGCCTGTACACCAACCGCAAAGGGAGCGCGGTGTCGGCCTTCGACGGCGGCTCCGACTCCAGCTCGGAATCGGAGCCCGAGGAGCCCCCGACCAGGAAGAGGCTGCGCGTGGAGCCCAGCTAGACTCTCCGACTGACTTTTTGTTTATTTTATTTTCCCCTTGTTTTTTTCATTTCTGTTGCCCACCAGCCTGAAACTCCTCTTAGCTGTGTGCACTCAGCCCTGCCTTCTTCTTACTTGAGTCAGTCAGGAGGCGAGATGGAGACTGTGTGAGAGAGGTGCTACATATTGTGTATAAAATGCTTCGACCTTCCTAAGCATCCTGTCACTCCTCCTCCTCCTCCTCTCGTGTCCCAGCGCGACCCTCCCACTCTCCTTTACTCCCCCCAAAGTGAGGCAGCTCTGCAGTTTTGAAGGACTCGCCATGTTTCAAATCTCGCACTGACCTTAATTGAAAGGAATGTGGAGAAAACAAAAGTATGAGGCGTTAGGTCACAACCTGCAATTATTGGGAGGAGTTGCTTTGACAAAATTGTTGATTGGAAATAGTTTACCGTATTAATTATTTTTTTTCCTCTCAAAAGAATGTGATGTTATGCAAAATCCATGTATTCAGTGTAGATGCCTGAAATTTTGTGTTTTTGAAGTGTTTTGTGGATGCCCCTTATTTATAGTAAACCTCCACAATTGATATCATTTTTGTTTTGGGATTAAAGAGGACAAACATTGTTTTAATGGCTTTCCCCACCATTAGCTATTTAATTTTTTTTTCATCACCATGAGACAAAAAAAATAAGCACCTAATCGATACTGAATGTTACACAACAAAGTTAAACTTTATTTTTAATAATAAACACTTGGTTCCATGTGTAGTATGTAACACAATCCTAAATGGTGTCACTTCTGCAAAGAAAAAACGTCCCTGAGAATATTTTTGCCTGTGCTGGGAACGTTTCTTTCTCAATTTTTTTCCACCCCTTTTCTCAGAGGTAAACGAGTGTGTATGTAATCAATATTTGTTTGTTCCATTCCATGGAAATTACAGGTATGTTGTACATACTGCCAACGGATGTCTTGCAAGTTAAGACATACCTTGAATAAAACTTTTATCCTTATCGGATGTATTTCTGACTTACTGTGTCTTCATGTATCTTCCAGTTTATGGGTTCAATGCTTGTAAATGATATCTTTGATGGAATTCAATTTAACCACAAAGTGCACAGAAGATAGGATGTGCCACAGTTTCACTTATTTAGCACACATTAGTCTTGTATCTTGGTTTTTCTATGCTTATGGCCAGTAGTGATAGACAGAACAATACTAGATGGCTGAAGGCCCAATTAAACTGTCTACCTGCTGCCATTCATACTCAACAATTAGAGCTTTGTGTTCAATTCAATAGGCCCAAATTTCAAAATTCAATTTTTTTTTGGTTGGTCTTGGCTCAATAAAAGTTGGGAATCCTGCACTGTGGAGGACTTCTCTTAAGTGTGCTAAAAAAATGAAAAGTTAGGAATAAAGTGACTTTCCGGGTTCCATGGAATGTGGGAAATTTGGAAGTCGTCTATGTGAAATGACTCGTGGCTTAAAACAAAGCTTGTTTGATGTGTGTTTAAAGGTTCAATAATACAAACGTGTTCTCTTAGAACTCTTGCCTAAAGCAGTCTTGGATGAAGCTTGTTTGGTTTGTTACGTTCAAAGACCATCGGATTGTATACAAGTTAGGAGATGGATGTGTCACCCAAGTTGTAACTTGTTCACTCATCACCACATATGTGGCAAGTGAATTCAAACACGAACGAACGTGTACGTCTACGCTTTTATCACGAGCAAAGCATTAGCTATTCATTTCACGAGCTCAGATATTTAGTCTACATCACACTGGTACTTGAAATGCCAGAATTTCCGAGCTGGCATGAATCTGACACGTGTCAGCAACCTAATTAGCGAAGACGTCAGGTGAATGCTCATTGCTCAACATGGAAGAGCCGTTTCTTGTTAATTAAAAGTTTTTATAAACAGTCGGTCATGGCTAAGCAATATGACATTTTGTTCCGGATTCTCTTGCTCGGGGATTCGGGGGTCGGCAAGACGTGTATGCTGCGTCGCTTCACGGACAAAGAGTTCGATACTGGACATATCTCCACCATAGGTAAGAAATTAACAAGTACAAGAAGCCATCCGACTCGTTTGACGTCTCTTCCTGAAACGCGCACAACTGAATCTGAAAACCCCTGCCGACCTAAGACGGGTTAATAACACAAGTATGTTGCTCTTTTGTTTACTCGGAATGTCAGCTGCCATGACACGTTCTAAGTATTTTTTTTTTTTTTTTTTCGCGTTAAGACATGTTTACTTTTTGTGATGGGAAAAGTAGCTCTACTTGTTGGCCCGGCAGGTTTAGTCATGACCGCCCCCGTGTGTGCGCTTGCGCGTTAGGCGAGATGTTTAAACTGTTAAAACAGTTGTCAGTGCCCTAAGGTAGGGTACTTATGCGTAAGATGACTATTGTATATTTATTTGTATCAATATTGAATGTATTGAGGTGGAAAAGTGAATACAGTGAAACCCTAACCCTATTTTTTGTTCTTTATTATATTCTGTAAATCTGTGATTAAAGAGAGATCATAATGAAACATTTTTCTGCATCATAGGCAGGCTGACATAACTGAGCATAGATGTTTCAGTAATTACAATGCTTTGGTTCAAACTTTCTACACACACGAGCAAAATAGCACATACAAGTTACAACCACATACATATATTATTTCAGCTCTATGGGAGCAACACATATTAAGCAAATTAAAAACAATCACTTAAAACTCAACACTAAAAGGACACTACAAAGTTACAAACTGAGTGACTGTTGAGAGTTGAGGTTAAGTGACGCATGACCTTTTTGGTACTTTCTGCTATTTTTGGTATATATTTTTTTTCTTCCGAACCCCTGTGGTGCCATCACCCAGCAAATAAACACAACGGCAGTTCCTGTGTCCTTGTAAAGTCTCAATGATTTAAACAAAGACTCCCATAAAAGTGTCTCAGAGCGCCCATAAAATGCTTGCAAACGCAGTCGTGCTTGTGCAATTCAAAGCAGGATCTCTTCCCCGCTTCCACTCAGTGAGTTGTACTATTACATCACCTGTTTCCTTTTGTTCTGACCGATTTGTGTTCAATTTTCTTTCCTAGGTGTGGATTTTAAAATGAAAACACTAGAAATAGATGGAATCAAGGTGCGGGTACAAATTTGGTGAGTTTTTTTCATTTCAAATGTGGCATATTTAAATTTTGTTTGCCAATCTGTGTGATTCTCTCTGGTCATTTTCAGGGACACCGCCGGCCAGGAACGCTATCAGACTATTACCAAACAGTACTACAGGCGTGCACAGGTGAATTGGCCGAACCGACTGGAATTATTATTGCCTTTACCGAAGTTATTTTTTCATCAGCATATTTTTTTTTAAATGATCAAGTATTCTAACTAATACATGAATATTTTGATGACAAAATTCAGACATACGAGGTGTTTGCATGAAGGTGCACCGTTTTAATCTGTTTACTGTGATTTGTTTGTCTACCCAGGGTATCATCTTTGTTTATGACATCACAAGTGAGGCCTCCTTTCAGCACATAGTCAAGTGGGCCACCGACGTTGATGAGGTAAGCTAATAAGAATCGAACGCTGTAAATAAAGCTCGAATGACACTTTGCTTCTTCTTATCTGTTGTCGTCTCACAGTACGCACCGGAAAAGGTGCAGAGGATTTTGGTCGGAAACAAATCGGACGAAGAGTCCAGGAGGCGAGTGACGATGGAAGATGGAAGCAAGGTTGGACTCAAAGTTGTCTTCATTGACACATTTTTGAAAATACTTGTTTCCAAGTTTGACATTTACAGTGGTGCATAATCCGATTCTCCCCCATCTAGCCCCGTTGGAAAAAAATGTAATTGACAAGTATACTTGAAAAAGGCAGTGAATGAGTTTTAAAAATAATAATAATTCTAATAACACATTTTTCGACTGCCTTATATTGAAGCATGTAGATGCATTTTGTCTAATGTTTTATGGAACCGAACATGGTTCCTTGCCCTGTAAATTTTAACTGTTTTATTCTGTATTTGTAAGAGTTGGTGGTAGTGGTGAATACGTTTTTTAAATTTTACTTTTTTTTTCTTTTTTTTTTTTTGGCAAATTTTTGTTACTACTTGATTGATAAGATGGACAAACTTTGAGTTGGAGGGAATTTTTTAAATGTTATTTTAAATGCTTGAAAAGGTCACTTTTACTGGAAAAATACTGATTTATTTTATTTTTATATTTTTTTTAATATGTCCAAGATACTCATTTGGTATGAAAAATTCTCTTATTTGGCTTTTCATCTTATAAAACAATTGCTTTCTATATAAGCGTGACTTAAAATATCAAACTCAATGTTGCAGCTAGCAGAAAGGTATGGAATGGACTTCTTTGAGACCAGCGCGTCCACGAGCCACAACATCGACAAGGTAGTATAGTCGATCACCAGCATCAAATATAAAGTGAGAGGTGTGTACATGTAAATGTACTGTATCCTGTATGTATGCATATTTTCCAGTCATTCAATCGAGTGACGGAACTGGTGCTGCAGGCTCACAAAAGAGATGTGGACAACCTGCTGGGATCGCTGGATGAGTATTTAAACAAGGCCGGGCTGGACGAAAGCGGTCGCGATAAAATCGGCAGCATTCGAAGAGTCTGTGGCTGTGCCAGAATCTTTTAAAACAGCATTTTCCGACTTTCTAATTGAATTCACCTGTTTTGTTTTTGTTTTTTTTTGTTTTTTTGGCGACCTGCTGGTATTGTTGGTGACTGTGTAGCAAAGTGCATTTGAGCATCATGTGCCAACAAAAGGCAGTCATATTCCACATCTACTTTCACCACTTCTAGCCCTGTTGCTTTCTAAACTTATTTATAGTTTAATTTATAATGCATTGTTGGGGTGTAAAGTGAGAGGAAGGCAATGAATTATTTAAACCTCGAAACTTGAGACATCAATCGTTTACAGACGCACTCAGTGTGAGCCGTATGTTTATTCCGTTTTTGAATGCGGTACAGTGAACCCCTGTTATTTGCCAAGATAAGGACCAAGCCGCTAGAAATAGTGAAAATCCGTGAGTAAGCGATGTCCTACCCAAAAACGTTTGGCATTGCTTACAGATGCCACAAGATGGCGCCAATATTTTTTCTCTCTCTCAGACAAGACTGGCCTGACTAAGTGACAGTCACCAAGATACCTTATGATTGTGCCAATGATGATATTTTTATGTTAAACATGGCTTTGGCAAAAATGGGTGTTTTACTGCAAAATATGCAGAGGTTCACTGTACTTTGTATTTAATGTGACAATGTCAAGCTCTTGCCATGGATGGCATTTTAGCTGAATGTTTTTAAAAATTGACAGTGAAAAATATTCAAGAATGAAATAAATTTTTCAAAAGTAACACACATGGCCTCGCTGGATTACAATGGAGAGAGTTTGTGTTTCATGGGCAGTTCAGTTTTCATTGTGTGGTGAAAAATGATTGTTAAATTTTTGATGGCTGGCATGATGTGGTCGGATGCTAATTTAATTTCCATTTTCTACACGTTTGAAAAGGAGCATTCGTCCTACTGTAGTCCTGCAAAAAAAAAGAAAAAAAAATCAAATCTCATTCGAATCACATCAAATTGTGTTTTACAACTATTTTACACTTTAAAGGCATGGTCTTCCGTTTTCACTCAGGAAAATGCACTATATAAATACAGGATATATACACATGAACTCCTTCTCAATCTACACCTCTGGGCTTCTGTTAATGTGTGGTGGTGATTTTTTTTTTCCCTAAATCCCCACCCCCCAAGCCTGTATTTTGCCATTTTGTGTTTGTTTTGCCAACAGTGGGAAGTTTCTGTGGACAGACAGTTGTTGACCCCTTTGGCTTGGGGGGTGGGGGTTTAGGAAAAAATCACTACCACACATTAACAGAAGCCCAGAGGTGTAGATTGAGAAGGAGTTCAAGTGTATATATCCTGTATTTATATACTGCATTTTCCTGAGTGAAAACGGAAGACCGTGCCTTTAAAAACCCATTTGATAAGAGTATCAAATGTCTGATGTAGATCAGTTGTCTCGCAGAGTCATCTGACCCCAGTGAGTCAGGTGACCACCGACTGGTCTTACCCGAAACGCCGACCTCCCTCCAGTGCAAAGTCTCTCCCGTGCTGCTAAGGATGGCGTTCATCGCCAAGACCTTCTACGACCTGAAGGCCACCACGCTGGAGGGCGACTCGGTGGACTTCAACGTGTACCGCGGGCGGGTGGTGCTGATCGAGAACGTGGCGTCGCTCTGAGGCACCACCGGCCAGGACTTCAGCCAGCTCAAGCAGCTCCAGGGCAAGTACCCGCATCGACTGGTGGTCCTGGCCTTCCCCTGTAACCAATTTGGGTATCAGGTGAGTTGAGCAGCACTGCGATGTGTTTTCACTAATCCCTCCATAATGTATTTAGACGAAAAGAAATTACAGTAAACCTTCATTTGCGGGGTCTGGGTTTTGCAGATTTTCAGATTTTTTTATAGAATAGAATAGAATTCAACTTTATTGTCATTGCACTGTCACAAGTTCAGAACAACGAAATGCAGTTTGCATCCATCCAGAAGTTCTTTAGCAAGAATAAATTTTATATTTTAAAATAGTGAAGGGATGTAACAATACCCAGATATCACGATAGGGTCGTGATACGATAATTATCACAATATTGTGGGGATTTTGGCGATCCAAAAAAGGTCACAATATTGTGTTAAAAAAAAAAAAAAAAAACTTATACTAACAGCAATACATATAAACAACCCACAATCTCTAATAACACTTAATATTTCACAAGCATATTACATTCCCCTTCATCTGACCATTAACATGGATTTTAAACAGAAGGGCCAAAACATGCCTTGTGAAAATTGAACTGCACTAAAAAACTAGCCACCAGAGGGTGCTAGAACTGCACAAATAGAAATCAACCTTTTTTTTTTTCTTTTTTTTTTTTTAATTGATGTGCTGATTTTAATATCATGACATCCATCCATTTTCTTGACCGCTTATTCCTCACAAGGGTCACGGGGGTGCTGGAGCCTATCTAAGCTGGCTTTGGGCAGTAGGCTGGGTACACTCTGACCTGGTTGCCAGCCAATCGCAGATATCGTGACATGACGACGACAATATTGCCTTTATCGTTACATCCCTATGTGTACAAAAGTATCTCATAATGCAGCCAATGTGAAAACCTCTGGCAACAAAAGTGAGTACACCCTTAAGTGAAACTATAAAAATTGTTGGTTTTTGTCTGCAAGCTCATGTGTAGCGCGATTGTGCTAAGTTTATATATTTATTCTCTCAAAAAACAAAACAAATGTGAGTAGTATTGATACACTTTTGTGAGTTGCACGATGTGACAAAGCCATTAGTAACACACACACACACACACACACACACAAAATGCTTGTCCTTCCAGGAGAATTGTAGCAATGGCGAGATCCTAAATTCCCTCCAACATGTGCGCCCCGGCGGCGGCTTCCAGCCCAACTTCACCGTCTTTGAGAAGTGCGACGTCAACGGAGCAAACGCACATCCCGTCTTCGCCTATCTCAAAGAGAAACTCCCCTACCCCGATGACGACCCCAACTCCCTGATGCAAGACCCCAAATTCCTGGTTTGGAGTCCCGTCAGCAGGACCGACGTATCTTGGAACTTTGAGAAATTCCTCATAGCGCCCGAGGGGGAGCCGTTTAAAAGATACAGCAGGAAGTTCCCTACTATTGACATAGAGCCCGACATTCAACGATTGTTAAAATTAACCAAAACTTGAGTTATGCAGACTTTGAACACCATGTTTAAGGCTTATTAATGAAGGTGATATTATGAAACTTAACAGGGATATCATCTGAAGCTTTGTAAGTGCTTAAATGATGTTGCATAATGTTTTTGTCAATTCAACCTGATGTTCTCAATACAAGAAGTCTTCGAGCTTGAACAGAAGTCGGAATGTGTCTTTTATTAACCTACACAAATGTAGTAGTAAAATCACAGTAATACAATTAATAAAAGGAAATAATAGGATGGAAAAACTCGGTCAACTTCGGTCCATTGGGGCCCTCGAGAACCGGAATAGGTGACCCCTGTTCTATAGGTCGTAAAACCAAATAAGCCTACATGAAAAGTGGGAAATTATCCCTTTTTTTTTTTTTTTTTTTTAAATAAAAAAATAAAATAAAAATAGACTAAGTTTTTTTTTTAAATGTTTTTTTTTTTCCTGATTTTTAGAATATTACAAACGTTTTCATTCAGATTACATTAAAAATAATAAAAACAAGTTTTTCTTATTCAAATAAGATAACAAATTTTATTTGACCAATATGACATTTTGTAAGATTCTGACTGTTCTCTCGTAGAAATAACGGTTTTGACGATTCGTTCGTAACCTGGAAATACAATTATGTCTGTTTCGTCGTAAAGAGAGGACGTCCTACAAGACAATGTACTTGTGGAGCATGTGTTTCCCCTCCTCTGCCCAGCAGATGGTGCTCTATACTTGATTTTAAAATTCTGCTAGGCTTCTACAAATTAATATTCACCGCACATATATCTTACAAAATGAGTTTCACAACAAAATGCTTCACAACGGTTTAAAATTGATATATTTTGTACATTGCGACATAGTCCATTCACCGGTCACTAAATTAGGTAAATTAGCAACCATCTTAACACATACATGAAGATTTACAGAAATAATTATAGCTATTGGCCATAAATTCGAAAAACAAACCAACAAACAAAAGTAAAGCTAATTTTAAAAAAAATAATCTAAAAAATAAAAACTAGCAAACCCACACTACAAACTCATGAAAACTATTAAACTAACTTAATTTAAAGACCAAAGTCGAAACGAACTATCGTGAAAATCTTAACTCAGTAAAAGTTAGGAAACAATCAAACAGATGACCGCAGACAGTCAACAGGAGACGTCACAACTTCCGAGCGGTCAACCTCGCCACCACAGGTGAGCCCCTGTTGCCACGGGAACGCTTCGCTTTGCGCCACTTCTCGCGAGACTTGGGCGGTTGGCAGGCGATATGCAGGAGAAAGGCACAGCGAATGATCTCATCCTTCCAGCAGCAGCTGCATAGCGCAGCGAGGCAAAGCACCAACTTTTTTTTTTTTCTATCAAACTTCCAAGTTGCGCCTCGGCTGGAATTATAAAATTAATAAATAAATAAAAGCTGAGTAGGCTCGCCACGTTTGAAGACGTTTGGGGGGGGGGGGAGGAAAAAAAAGAGCGAAAGGAGGTGGACGAGACGAGGGAGGTCGCGTGTTGCTGTTTCATGTCAAGGACTTGTGAGAGCCGAATTGAACAAAAAGGAAAGGCTTCGTATTGTGTTTTCAGCCACAAGAAGAAGGAGAGAGAACCCCCCACAGGAAAGCAGAGAAGGTGAGTGGTGGGGGGGAATTGGTGCATTTTGGTGGTCGCACTCACGTACACGTCTGCCGCCGCCACCGCGGAGGACGAAACGAATAAGGTGCAGCGATGAGTCAGTGTGGAAGCCCGACCCGTGTTCCCCTAAATTTTTACATTTAGAGGTTCGAGGGGTTTGATGGGGAACGAACCCCCTCAACCCCCTTATCCCCAACCCCTTCGACCGTCACTGTTGCTGTCAAAAATCCGCATTGTCCCCAGTGGTGTTCCCGGAGCCCATTCACAGGTGGTACCGTGAACGTTACATGGCTGTTGATTGACTATGTTAGTTAGTTTCCATGCTACTTCAGCATCTGTATTTTCCACACAGCAAAATCGTCCCAGCATGTAATTGTTAATGCAAACTCAAGGTTCAGAAACGAAGTACAGTTAGAACAAATTTTGAAAACGTCAAGCAAAATAGTGTCAATCTTGTTCACTATATTATGTTAGCAGGGTTTGGTTGAGTAATGCTATCTGTTTCAGTGATTAAAATGACAATGTGGTACAAATTTTCTGCCAAAATGAAGAGGGCACATCCATTTAAGCAACAACCATGGAATAGAAACCTTATTTAGCGGGCCACAAAATTGAGTTTGACACTTGTTCTGTAATGTAAGGAGTTATTTTTCCAACAAAAACCAGCTAGATTGTGTTTGTGAATGCTCTGTAATCTTAACGTTTTTTTTTCCCTTTTAATGTGTGTTAATCATAGTCCTGTTATGAGTGAGAAGGACTTCTTGATGAGGAACACAAGCCAAAGCAGTGGTCACATGTCTGATCGAGCTGCATCGATGTGGCAATACAGCAGCACCACATAGCAAACAGAGATTTTGTTTACTTAGTTACAACCATGCCACTGTGACAACCTGTCCGGCCCCCAGTGTTTAAAAGCACCTCTTTTTTTTTAAATTTTTTTTTTTTATCTTATGTAACATTCCAGCCATTTAATAAAAAACAATTTCCCCTTGTCTGCTTGAATCACAGTGTCTGTGACAGTCAAGCAAGGACGGGGGCAACTTAAAAGTTCAACCCTGGACAAGGATCAAACATTTTTGGCATTCTTTGAAGGCTTAGCTTGAGCCACAGCGGTATGATTTATTCCACTGTCATCTTCATTTGTGAGTCTAATCTTTGCTTTGTCTGCTTTAATTGTAACTGTTCATTCACACAGCATTTTTTTTTTTTGTTCTTGCTATTTGGGCTTCTCATGGAATCGTAAGCATCTGCTGCGTATCGCCGCAGCGGAAAGTATGCACGCTCTATTTTAATATACCACAGTGCTCCACTCGCCAGTCAAGGTTAGGAAAACACAACATTGTTCCGGCTGTTAAGATCATGTTGAGACTAGTCTGCAATCATATCAATCGGACTCCAAAGAGATTGTATCGGGAAAATTCCCGCGGAGACTTCAAACGGGCTTGCTTACCTGTTGCTAACCATGTAGCCTGGCATTTGTGGCGTCTTTGGGAGGCATGCTAGCTCCCGTTTTACAGATACCCGCCAAGATTTATAGGAATTGGATAAATGATTGAGTTAAAGAAAATTGCCGTTAAGCCAGTAGCCACACCCCTGATAAGACTTTGTTTTGTCAATGGAGTCAATGGTTGTCGAGCATTGAGCAGTGAATCCTATTTGGTGTTGATTGAAGTTGTGTTGAGTTTATGGATTTATAGCTTGAAGGAGCTTAGCCTGTGAAACCTTTTGGGCTCATTAACGTTTCCACCTTTTACGCAAAGTTCTTTATGTACTTCTTTTTTTTTTTTTGCTTGACTTTTTGGACTCAATTATTACTTGAGACAACGGGGCGGCACACACTTAGTTTTAAAACTTTTAGCAGGTATTAAGTACTCTAGACCACAACCTGGTGTTAGCCACAGATGCTACAGTGGTAGGTAGCATGACTTGTAATGAATTTTTACTGTGGCTCTAAATATTATTGGTTGGAAATTTTAGTTTTTGGAAAGGGACCAGACTGATTAATCTGGGGAAAAAAAGTTTATTTTTTTATTTTTTTTATTTTTTTATTTTTTTTAATAAAGTGAAAGAAAAAAAAATCTGCCATTTTTTAAAACATTTTTTTTTTTCTCTGTTAAGTTAAACAAATGCTAAAGGACAAAGTATTGTAAACTATCAAATATTCTGCTGTAATTCACACCTTTATTGATTGTTGTTTGTTCATATATATATATATATATATATATATATATATATATATATATATAGGTTAATATTAATCAGTTTTTTTTTTTTTTCAATTTTATCTCATTACTTAAAAAAAGAGAAATGAAAAGGGACAGAAGAAGTAAACCTTAACCAATTAACTATTAACATGAGCCTAAAAACATCCATATTGGTTGGGTTCTATTTTGGAGCGTGCAACCAATTAAAAATCAAAAGAGGTGATAAACTTAACAGTCACGCAAAAATGTTGCTAATTCTGCATCATTTCTGAGTCCTCAGCTGCCTGTGGTCCCTTGTTGTGCTTCTGTTTGCGAGTTGTATGCCTGGTTGTTAGCCAACAAGCGATGGCATTTTTAGTTTTATTTATTTATTTATTTATTTATTTATTTATATATTTAAGATATATATTTTTACAGATCATTCTACTAATGTACCACTTTCAAGTTTGTCCTATATTAACATATATGACAAAAAGAGGTGGTTTTGATCATTGCTAACGCCACCTTCAAAGGATTAACTCCACACGAGTTAGACCTTGTTTTTGTGATACCAACACGACAGAAGCGTACAGTGCGCAATCCCATAATTAACAGTTGTCACATAAGATGAGTTGTTATCCATTTATTGGCAGAAAAAGGCCATAAACGCTCATGTTTTCATCAAAACAAACACTCCGGCTCCAGACCTAATTCCTGACGGAGACTGTTTCTATTTTGACTCTTTGCATTCAAAGTGTTGTTTTGTTTCATATCGCGATGTGGAGAAGGAGGTTCCAGTTGCTAAATTAAGATGATGCTTTCATTGTCTCTTGAGGGGGGATAGCTCAGACAAAGTTAACACCAAGAGGAGCTCTGTGTTCCAATGCACGTGGTCGCTCTGGAATGTGTGGGATGCAATTATGCTAAGTGGACGTCTCAAAATGCTTAAATTGACAGTTTACATTGTGATTGCCGTTGTCGTTATTAAGTGCAGGAGTCTTACTTGGGTAGTAAGTTACCTGGCTAACATGAGTCGGGAGAGCATGAGAGAATCTTTTTTTTTTTTTTTTCCCGAATGGAAAATAGTGTGATATTGTTTGAAAGGATATAATGAAAGAGAACATAAAGAAATAAAAAGGTTTTATAATGTGTAATCACGCAAAAGTCATACACACACTGTATCATTTGCGTTTTGATGTGTGCCTCTTGCTAACTTCTCTTAGGAAAAAAAAGATAAATAAAATGCTGACATCAATGAGCTAACCAATATGAGTCAGCCGGACAGTGAAAAAGCCAAATGACTCCATGATGAGCTCAGCTGGTGACAGAGAGGCTTGATGGCTTTGACCGTAATGAGGTGCGACTACGGCTTTCCTGCTTGCCTCACGGCCGGAACGCTACGCTTTTGTCCTCGTCGGAAGCGTCCGCCGCGCACCAGCCGAGAGCTGAAAGTGCGCGGCTGCGGGGCTACAATAGTGATGATGTCATCCTTTTCATGCACTGTCACAGAATAAAAGCAGGCAAAAAAAAACTCGCCCCTGCCCCACCTGCCATACATTCGGGAAGTTTGATTCAGCAGAAACGCGTAACAATCCCGGCGTATTTTGCAGGTGCGACGGGTTGTTGTTGTTGTTTTCTTCCTCAGCTTCTCTTGGTGGTCTTGAAACTTTTTTTGAAGTTGAAAAATCCCATCTTGACTTGTTCTTGTCATCCCGTTCCCAACTTTTAAACCAACTGCCACAATTATGCAGAAACCCCACTTTTAATTCCCTCCTGGTTTCTGCTCCCATCAGACCACATAGTTGCTGAAAATAGAAGCCAATGGAGCAAAGAACCACTTGAAAGAATGTAAAGTGAGACAAACACAAAGAAGAAAACAACTTTCCAGAGTGAAATCTGGCGTTTTGGATGCTGATGATAATCTGCCGCGGGCGATTTTCAGACGTGCTCGTTATTGTCTGGACATGTCTGCCAGTTGCTACACTGTCTCTCTAGTTTGGCCCGCGCACTCTTCCCCCTCTGGAACACATTACACACACTTCTGAGGGGAATCCAAACACGCAGAAGCCGAGTTGCAGGCCTGCGTCTCATGCCGAGCCCATGTGGGCCGCCGTGGAAAATAATTCCGCAAAAAAAAAGAAAGAACGAAAGAAACCACAGAGGTTTTTCTGTTGTCCCCGCGGTGGGCCGAAATCCGAGAAGGAGGCAGGAATGCGTGAGGGCTTGTTCATGACTGAGCTTGAAGCACATCCCGACGTATAGACAGGTTAGTTCAGCTCGTCTTCATTCCTACTCGGTAGTTGCGTTCAGGTGCGACATGTGATGTTGTTGTGTAGTATCGCAGGAATGCTGGCACATGGCTGCCTGTTCAAACACTACACTAAGTTGCCACTGAGTACATTTATGCCCCAGGTTGTGTTCCCAATTCCACATCCTCTGCCTTGCATCCATTTCCACCCATTTGACTTCCTGCTCTGCTCTTAATACTGAAAGGAAAGAATGAGAGCAGTGTAATTCAAAAGCTTCAAACAGTCTCAGGTGGACTTGGGAAACCGTCGCTCCAGTTTAAAGCAGTGGTCAAACCAATGGGGGACCTCAGAGTTTCAAGATAAAAACCACCACCTGCCACCATCTCTTGTGAGCACAAGAGACGGTGGCAAGGAACTCAACTCGCATCAAAACAAGTAGAAGCTTGACAGATAGGGAATAAATCTTTTAAAAAGTGGCTTCAAGCTGATTATTTTCACTCCTGTGTATTTAGAACAACCATGCTTTGGGTAAGTCAGCTAGCTTAATGCTAACACACGATGTAAAATGCCATAGGGCTAACGGTTAGCATCAATGATAACGTTAAGCATTCGATATTTGAACACAAATGGTACAGTAACAAATAGTATATGTATACAAACAAGTCTTGGCACACTATACTGAAAGGAATACTTGACTCGTTTGGCCATTTTCAGCAGTAAAACGATAATATTTTGTCTATAAGAGACTGAAGATGACATCACGCGTGCTCAAGAAACAGATAACGACCAATCATGGCTCAGTTTGCTAACGTCACATGATCAAACCCTGAAAACAGGTGAGCCATGATTGGTCGTTACCTGCGTGAGGTCATCTTCAGTCGACCGCAAGTGGCAAAATGTGTTTTTAAAGGTATTAATTGTACATGAAAAATAATGAAGTTATCACATTAATTATGGACAAAATATTAGCTTGTTACTGCTGAAAATGGCTAAATGAGTCTAGTATCCCTTTAATTAGAAGTATGGGTACTTGTGTAAAAGTAGACTTAGTTAATAAAATAACTGGGCGCAATGAAAAAACCTTTCTTGTATACAAAATAGCTTCTCTCGTATTAACTTTTCATGGCACTCTTACTGGGTATAAAAAAAGACACCGTTTTGCTGCAAGCTAAATTCCAACAAAACAATCAGGACTGAACAAGTGAAACAAAACAACACAGCTAACGATGCTAACAAAGCAAATGTGAACAACTGAAAAACACCTTCCCCGTATGTTTTTCAGATTAGATGGAGAATTTTTGAATTCCTGTGGCTTGTGTTTTTCCAATCATTCTTGGAGACGACAACATTGAGAAAAAAAATTCTCTTTGCTTCAACGAGCAGATCTCAATAAGCAGAAAAATCCCAAACACCTCTCTAAATGAGGTCGTTAGCCGTGTTGTTCCAGGTGCACAGGTCAGATAGGGTCCATTCATAACAAACATGGCTGCTTTCCCGCAGTCTTTCCTCTGTGGCTGCCTGCTTCCTGCACCTTTCATTGATGTGTTCCTGGATACGCGCTAACACAACAGAAAGTTGGGCGCTGTGTGTGAATTAAGCGTGGTGCGCGGGCGAACATGCGAGACGCAGGCCTCAGCCGTTCACCTCCTGCGGGATTTGAACGCTTTGCAAATGTGTCTTGCGCACAAGTGGCACTTTGCTGTCATCACCGGGGAGGAGGTGAGGTGTTGCCACGTCTCTGTTGATACGACACTTGCCCTGAATGCTAATGAGGTGCAAGCTGCCCTCGGCTGTTTTGCTACTAGAAAGAGACAGAGAGCATCAGCAGCATTATGTTTTGTTTGCTTGTCTGTGCGGTTGTGGAGTCCTTTTAGTTAGTGTCAGGCAGGTGTGTTCAGACAGATATCAATATTGCGGTGTCCCTACAATATTGAAATACACCAGCAGCAAAACGTGTTTTTCGAACAACTGACCGCTCCACTACGAGCTATTCTTTCTGTTCATTTTGTTTTGGAATAACAGTGGGTTGATTGGTCGAGTGAGGTGCAACAATGATGTCATAGAAGTGTTGCCATCTTGGACAAGAGACATCAATGTACAGTATTTGAAATATATCAATCTCATCAAATTGATAAGACAACAGATGCTTGTTGCGACTCTCCAAAATCAACCAAAGAATTCAAGGCTGACCACAACATAATTTAAAGATATCCATCCATCCATCCATCCATCCATCTTCTGAACTGCTTGCTCCTCACAAGGGTCGCGGGGGGTGCTGGAGCCTATCCCAGCTGGGGTACATCCTGAACTGGTCGCAAGCCAATCGCAGGATTTAAAGATATTAGTGCTTGAAAAGAAATTAAATGGTAAATTTCACTCGTACCTGACATCCAAAGACGCTGATCTCTCAGTCGAGATGTACAACTTTTTTGGGTTTTTTTTAATTTCCTCATGGTTATATTAGCCATGGGTGGTTTTGCGCAAGTGGTATTAATTTACAGTCTGAAGCAGAGGGTGTGTGTAAAGATGAATTTTTTTAACATGTTCATATTTGGACGAAAGCATGTCAGAAAACTAGGAATTGCTTTAAATTGAGAAATAAAATCCTTCAAAATATTTACAAAAAAAAAAGACATAAAAAGCAGCATTCAACATTTTGGAAAGTCTGTTCTAACAGGGAACTTCTTCAGCAACACAGTGTTGTTTTGTTCTCTGACATCTCAGGTCTTCCCGGGCAGGTTGTGGCATGGCGACGTTGCGAAAGCGGAGGAGCTTGCGATGGTTTGATTAGGTCCTTTGGCAAAGGTCATGAAGCTGTCAGGTCATGGTGACACACATAAACGGCAGCATCTCCAGACAATGAAATCGCATCTAGCTTAAGATGCTCTGTGCGCCCCTTTGGAGTTCCCAGCAATCAAAAGTGATCCGCCCATTGATCAGCAATTGCTATGCAATCAGGGTAAAAAGCCAATAAAACCAATTTGATCACGCAGATAAATGAAGCTTCAGCCGTAATGCTTTTTAATGGTGTAAGGACTCCCCATAGAAGAGATACTGGTTTGCTGAGAGAGCAGGAAAACAAAGCAAGCTCGTCAGGCAGGTGCAAGTTAAGGTGACACTGTGATTAATGTACCCTCCTCATTCTCACCAAATGGCACCAGATGATGAGGTGAAAGATGCCGTCATGTAATGTGTTCATTAGATAAATAAATAAATAAACAAACAAATAAATAAATAGTGTGTCAAAATTAATGTGTTAAATTTTGAGTTAAAGTTCCTTGAACGCCATGATTTTTTTTAACGTGCTGTTAATGACCACCCCTTACTTGGAAAGCCTGTACGGGGGGAATTCCAGCAGAAATGTCCACGTCAAAATTTAGCAGTAATGAATTTAACTAGACTAAGTGCAATTTCTGGAGAAATTGTGTGGGAATGCTGAAAGCTGAATGCTAAGATTTGAATGCATGTGGAATGCTTATTGAGAAATAAATTATGAAATGATGACCTCGTGGTGGTTACTGGACAATGCACTTTACCAATTGTGCCAACGAGCAGTATCAAACACTGGTAACGATGATAAGTTATATGTATGGAAGTGGCCATGGAAAGTGACACTTAGATATAGTTAAATGTTTTCCCATTGAAAATGAATGGGGAAAAGTTGATACTGTAAGTAATGTGAAATCAGACGATGTATACCTCGGGAGGTGTGAATTTTTGAAGCAAGTTGAAACTTGAACAGTGTAAATCGGAAGTATTATGTTGCCACATGTTGTTACGTGGCACAGAAGTGTGGAGAATAAAAATCACAATAACATATGTGGGAATGCTTCAGCATTCCCAAAATAATAATGCATATATTTGTGGAGACTGGGGTCAAGTTGTATTTTACAATTTTTTAGTTTATGTTAAAGATTAGAAAGCTTTTAATATGAAAAGAAAAATACACTCAACTGTCATGTCTTACAAATGCAATTCTGTCATCTAGTTCATCAATCAATATCACTCGTTTTTCATCATCTTTTTTTTAATTTGAACTCAAGTTTATGAATTATGAAATTACTGTATCAACGATTAAAAGAGCAGCCATATTTCTATTAGTATAATAAAATAATTGTGATGCATTGCAGTGTAGCACTTGAGTCGTTTGCTATCACTTAGAACTTTTCCATTTCTATTCTGAGCAACAATATAAAAGCACTTCTAAAATATATGTTTGCCTCATATCTTGGAGGGCATCATAACCCCAACCCAAAGACCCTTCAGTTATCTGTCAGTTATTCTCTCTTAATTGGATCTTTCTCTAATGAGCGACATCTTGATGAGGACACAGCTGCCTACACCTGACAGTACTACAGGAAGTCACTGAAATTGGCATGTGTCCGCCTCATGCATTTCCACTCCTGTTAGGACAGGCCACAGAGCTCATCAATTCACAACGTGTTGCGCAACTGCGGCGCTCCACGAAACGACATTCGCGCTGGAGAAAGTCACAGCGTCGATGGCTGCTACTGGCCTTCAGCGCAAAACCCTTCACTCGCACATCCAAGCTCTGCCACTGCGGTTTATCGCGGTCACGATCCTGTTCCAACAACCAGCCGCATGACATTTAAAGCAGCAATCCAGCGATGCAGCGTTTGCACTATTTCTGCTTTCATTAAGCACACATACTGTAGAAAGCCTACTAATGTTGGATTACGCAAGTGCAGCAAAATCTGAGATGTGCCAGAAACTGTTTTTGTTTTGGTCCATTCCCTCACTCAAGTAGTAGTAAACTGAGACCAACTCATTATATGATATTATCAGGATATTTTGCAAACGATACTGATAGTAGTGCACCTCTATACTATGCAAGAGAAAATAAGACATTCCACGACTAATTAGTTTTCTTTTTTAGATAATCAGTTTCTTTGTTTTGTTTGTTTCCTCCATGTGTAATCAGGCAGAGGATGTGAAGCTTGGGGTAAGAGATGACTTCTAAACATCACAGCCTTTTGTCGTATTGACACCTCTGCTGTGAGAATGTGTTAAGTTAACGTCGACTACCCCCTACCGTTCAGAAACAGTTGTATGCTGAAGAGCTAGCTGACCCTCGACCCTGTCCTCTTTTCAGAATGCACTTGCTTGGACTTGCGTGTCAAACCTATTTGGCATTTTTCTTTGTGATCCAATGAAAGTGGAACATTTGCTTTAGTCTAGAATAAATAAATGTTTGTTGCGTTCATTAGATTAAAATTGTATCGCCCAACCCTAGCTCCTCCTACATTTTCAACAGTAAGATAAATGCTCAGCAGCAGGGATTTTTACTGATTAGCTTGTATGTAACGTGACCACATGATTGTATTGATGCGTCATCATGCACACTTGTTTGTTACATTGATCGTTTTCCTGACTAATTTGGTCACATCATCGACTGCCTCCATGTTCCTGTGGAACACTTGGCCAATCAGGAAGCAAGTCATTGACAGTGACCCAAGCCCACTGGTGGGCTCACTACACGTGCACAGTACTTTCGCATATTTGCATGCTGCAGGGCAAGCTATGAGAGGAAAATGTTTCGTACCAGTGTTTGCACAATTATGATTGACGTTTTAATTGGTTGGTGTATGACCTCATTGTGTATCTCTGCTCAAGCTTGCCTATATAATTCACAGCAGTGTAAGCAGTAGCGTTCACGGTGGTGACAAAATTGCTCACACTTTGGACTTAGTATAAGTTGTTTTGTTTTAGTTGTAGTTTTAGGTTTAGTAGAAGTAAATAAATTGGCACAAGAAAAAAACTTACCCGCTCCCGTTTCCTCCATGTTGATGTTGTCCCTGTTTTCTCCTGCCTTATAAGACCCTCAGATCGATGGTCGACTTTACCTCACTTTTTAAATTTTTTTTTTTTTTTACCTTGTATCATCATCTGTGGAGTTTGAAAAACAATGAGCCCATTTGGGGAAAGTAAAGAGCAGAAGCACTTACACATTTACAAATGACTAAATAAAGTACCAAGTACCGATATTTGAAAAATCTACTCAAGTAAAGTAACTGAGTATCTGTACTTCACACCACTGTGCTTTCACAATGCCGTAAATGTGCTGAACAAAACTGGTTTGGTTTCAGATATCTGCTGTGCACCCCCCCCCCCCTTTTTTTTTTAGTATTTTTGTTTGGCTGCACCTCAACCCCCATCGAGTGAATTACAGGCAGTAACCAGTTCCCCCAGCCCTCCACCGTGCGTCAACACTGTTAATTATCCCGCTTCTACTCTCACATCTTTGCTATTTTAATCCCACACTTGCTGAAACGTTTTCATCCTTAAAACACACTTGAGTAAACGGAAGAGTGTGTAATGGGGACGCGGTTTGGTATGTCCATTAGGGCTGCACAATATATCGAAAAAATATCGATATCGCGATATTGGACTATGCAATATGGATATCGCAAAGACATGCAAGAAGTTTGATGTTGAATTTTATGCTTTTATCTGAATTTGACGAGTCAGACTGTCAGGTTTACCGGTTTGACAATTATTAAACATGACTAAAAAGGAGGAGAAGACACTCAGTTCAAGGCTCACGAGGAGAGAGGAGAGGAACTGACTGATACAATTCACTACTGTTGAAAAAAAAAATAATCCCCTCATCACCCTCTCTTTTTATTTGGTTTCCACGCCCATAGTTCCATGGGTGTTCCAACCCTAATAATGCAAATGCAAAACATAGTTGGAACACTGTACTTAACGAAAATGTGCACTGCCATCCAATAATTGAACATTATCGAGAGGTCATTCCAATTAATTAAGAATACATTAATTTTGATTATTTTGCCGCATGAGAAAAATGTAATTCATTAGATAATAAAAATGTCATTTCTTTAGTTACATGTTAAATATCTCGATAATATCGATATCGCTATATTCAGCAACTATATCACATGTTTTTCAAATAGCGTGCAGCCCTAATGTCCATTATACACATGGAATTGGTACATTGCACAAACTGAGACTGTCTCTCTCTGGAGTATGCACCCTGTGATTGACTGGCAACCAGTCCAGGGTGTCGTTTACTGGAACTCAGCTGGGATAGGCTCTAGCTCCCTTCAACAAGGACACTAATATCACTAATGAATGGTGAAAACAATCCTGTGAGAACAGTACTCATCTTTTTGGAAAGTCAGGTTGTAATATCAATAACAGTTGAAAGAAAGAAGAAAGTTGCTCACAAACAAACAAAGCCGAGAACATTGTGTCTTTGAAAGCACTATATAAATAAAGATGACTTGACTTGGACTTGACTTTGGCAGAGCTAACGATAGAGTCCAAAAGATTCCACCAAGCCGAGTGTGGCATTTTCACTCAAAGCTAGTAAAAAGCAACATTGGTGTAGAAATCACGATGCTATGCTCACCTGATGTAAACAGGTTGCTAGGGAGGCAGAAGGTGTTTGACCCTGTGCCTCACTAGAAATGGTTGTCATGGCTAGTATACTCTGAAGGGCATCACTAAGGGGGGGTTGTTGTATTAAATGTACATTTTGAATGTCACCTCAGATGGTTTGGCCTCATTAGGGGGCCTCAGGGGGCTTGTTTGTCACCAAGGACATTCAGTAATCTATGATAGTTTGCTCCTAAGGATGTATTCTTCGAGAAGAGATGTTTCTTGTACTACTATAGCAAATGAAATAGTATAGCAGTAAGTTATTTGGAGCAACATATAGTAGTACAGTTGTACAAATAGGTATTTAATCTGAGTGTGAAATCAAGTGCCTTCGCCGATGGAGTGTTGTTACAGTGCTGGTTGACAGGGTGAACTCTGGGCTTTGTCATCAGTTTTTGGCAAAGTGCCACCACTTGCGGTTTTAGTGCTTTTAACTTAATGACGCTCTGTTAGCCCGCTGCCATTCACACACATAAATTCTTTGTCTCCACGACAAATTAACCTGCTTTTAAAGTACCAGAAGTCAGAGGTAGCGGAGTGGTTTTCAATTTCACACATGCACACAATAGTCAGGCACAGATGAATAATACACTGAACAGTTTTTACTGTTGATTTTTTTTTGGTAACAATTCTAAGTTGAGAGAAAGCTAATAAAAACAAGTCTGAGAACAGTCTATGGTTGGAAAATGTGAACCCCTGCTGATTTCCCCTTTTGCTCCTCTCCCAGAACTGCGCCACATTCTCTGCTTTGCATGTGTTTGAAAGTTGGGAAATGTTGAAATATGTACACAGAATATTTATTCTTCTTTATCTTGTTATTCTTCTACTACTATACTTTAACTGTGTAAGTATATGCTACTTCCAAAAAGTAAGGTATGTTGAACTTTGGGGTGTAATTTCAAGATGAAGCTAAAATGGACTTAACTTGACCTATGACCTTCACAAAGTGTACAGAAAAACTGTCCATATTATAGTGTCTAATATCTACAGTATGTGCCTTTAAGAGGCGGGGCTGGCAGGTTGGCATTTGATGGGGGGTTGGCCCAAGATACAGCGATTCTTCATGTGAGTGTCTGGGCGTGAGCTGTGGCTAACAGCAGATCTTATATGAGTGTACTCAGTGTTGCGTGTTTCACTCTTCTCCCAGAATTTTAATAATTGACTGAAAAGTGCATTCATGCATGTAGTTACAGTATATTTAACAAAATTGTTATAGTGGGGTTGTACTACAGGATACATCGCTGAAGCACAGCAACAGCAAACAAATGGTAGCATTGCTTGTGTGTGTATTTACCATATGTTTGTCTTTAAATATCTCATTGATGCGATGAAGCAATGAGAAACCTGCAGTGGATTATGTCACTCGAATGGCATCAGTGTGACATGTTTTAAACAAAGGTGTCCAACATAAGGCCAGTGGGCCAAAACCGGCCCATCGGGGTCCAATCTGGCCCGTGAGGATAGAACACACATGCAGTTTTTCACTAAAATTAACTGTTGTTGCTAGTTTTATCCACTAGAGGGCGCACTGATGACCACGTATATGACATTCTGAAATGTGGTTGTTACTCAAGATTTAATGAAAAATATATTTAATAGTTTTTGTTAAGAAATTTCAGAATAGAATAAAATAACGAATGTGAATATTTTCAAAATGTACATTTAATCATTGCACAAAAAAACAGGAAGTAGTTTGACCTGTCACTCACTTGAGATTTTGGTTGAAATATGGGTGAAAGTGGACTCTCTGAATTAAGTCAACTCAAGTCATCTTTAAAATGAGTTTGACCCAACTACTTTAAACCCTGGTAGCCTTGTACTATGAATATCACCCACTGCAGCAGGACCTGTATTTGATTGTGTCAATGAAGCGTCAATAGCAAGTAAAGTTGTGTTGAGCCTCGTTGTTCTATATAAAGAAGGCATCAACGCTAAAAAAAAAAAAAAAAAGTCAACAAGCTATAATCGGATTATTCTTAATTGATTTAAAGTGTGTGCATGTACAACATTACTTACAGTGGTGTTCGAATTTAATGGCCAATTAAACCACTAATCTTTTGGAAACAAGCCCAAATTGGAGTAGTACCTTTTTATATCTGATGTGGAGTTTTACCTGACTTGTTTTTATTGATCAGATTAAATCTTGGCAGAGATTAGAGGTCATGCATAATGAAGAGCGCTCAGGGAGGAAAAAGGAGTGCAGTGCTGCCTGGAGAAGAATGCAAAAAATTCTAATGAGGTGACCTGGCTGCCGAACTGCGGCGGTTGGGAGCCGAGGTAGCAGGGAAAAAAAAAAGTGGAGGTCTGCTTCAGGCTGCACTTCCCCTCTCCCTGCACTCGCTGTCCGCCTCCAAGCCGCCAACTGCATTAGTGAGACGACAAGCCCCTGTTGCACATAACAAAACCGACCGTGGTAGAAATGGTAGCAGTTCCACAAAAAAGACTCCAGAAGTATAAATGTAGTTCATCCCACTCTTCTGTTTAAAGTAATGTTAATTAAATCTTCTAATAGGTTTACATGTTCTAACTATACGTTAAAATTTCCTCACAAATTGCATGAAAATGTTGAGAAATGCTTCCGCTGAGTTAAACCACATCAGAAAAAAAATTGAAGAACTTAACACTGATAATACATCACAAGCATATCATCTTCATACAGCATGCAAATCACCCCCTGGGGGCCAGGAGCAGAACAGGGACGGCATCCGAGCAATCTGATTGGATGCCTTGCAAGCGCTCCGAGGTGATGTCATTGTATAATTTCTGCATTCCTTAAACTTCCTTTTCTACTGCGCTGCACTTCTGCTCATCCTTTGAAGAGGTTTTATTGACAGAAGCGGACTCTAACAAGTACTATTTCTAGTACCTGATAAGCAAGGGCTGCGAGAGTCCTGAGCAGCGACCATGTAAGTGACGTGAACCACTGCTGATCTCTCATTGGTCAAGTGGATAACCTCATTGTAACATTTCGATGCACGACTAGAAATTACATGCTAATATTAGCTTAAAGTGATACAACACTTATTAATAATTTTCTAGTATTGGATTAGGCATTGTATACAAAGAACAAAAGTGTCTCTCTGCCATCTTATTCCCTGAAGTTTATTTTAAACCGATTAAGTATCAAAATTCGAACGTAACGTGGGGGACGCCATTATCCTGGTCACGTGATCGTGGTGACGTATCCCGCGCGTAAACAAAAGTCGGCTTTGGTCATTTCAATGGGAGTTTGCTGACGTAGTGGGCAAGAAAATCACCCTCTTTGATCCAAAATACTGTGCCAATTCTGTTCAAAGTAAAATCCTCAGCACGTCCGGTTTCATGTCATCCCGTGTAGGGGTGGGGCGATGGGGTGTGTTCTGCTCCTAATGTGGGCTAAAGCGTGCTTAGCACACGACATGTAGCTTAGCCTAGCAGAGTGAAAGTCGCCCGGATGTTTCGTCTGGATCTGCCAGTTTCATCCGGCTTTCGGTTGGAAGCAAATCTTTGGCGTGTCCTCGGTGGCTGTACTGCTTTTGAAGAAGTGCTTCTTTGCTGTAAGGCGTAATTCGTAATTCCACCTTTGATGTCCGCCGTGGGACGTGACAATTCCTTGTGAGTCTCTTTTTTTAAATTAATTCCACGTCATTCAGTGTGTATTTTACGCATGCAATACGTCATGATGATCAGGTGACTGTCCTAAATGCCCAATACAGTACTTAACGCAAAAATATCCATAAAAAGTGCTATAAAATCACAATTGCTCAATTAGCTCAATTGGCAATTTTTTTTTAGGGAAGAGTTGAAATTAGCCATTTCACAGACTAGCTGGTTAGTTTTTCATAAGTCTTGTGTTCCTTTAAACACTGTGATTTAGTTTCTCCATTCTGCAATTTTATACTCCACAGTCATTTTTTCAGTCGTACAAAAAAAAAATAAAAAATAAATAAATAAAAAAACATCAAAGAGACAATACTGAGTATACGCAATTAGAACTGTCAAAAAAAATGACCGGTAGCAGATGCAGTAATGTTAGCTTACATTATTTATGTTAGCTTACATTGTGCCTGCCTAAATAGTGGATACTTTAGGATTATATTCCATTGCTCACTTCACCTTGTGTAACCACCACAAGAGGTACAGTTTTTACAGCTTCCCGTAGAATCCTCATTGTAGTGTTTAATAATGATACATAGCTAGACATGACAAAACTAAGAACTCACGCTAATGTTAGCTTATCCTCTTCCTTTTTGTGCTGTTGACCCTGCAGAGTTATATTGTCTTCATTCTCCACTTTAGAGGTCCATTTTCTTGTTGCCTTGAGTCTCCTTTCAAATAAAATGAGAACAGGTCCTCTATTATTTTGGGTTGGTAGCATGTTTGTTAGCATGAGTGCAATGTGGCATAGATTTCAGTACTTTTTCAAAGTGGAAAACTGAAACCCTAATCTGACTTGCAGTGGAAAGTGGCATTAGTGCCCCTTTTGTGACAAACAGACCACCTAAGCAGTGTAATTTACTTTTTTTTCTCTAAGCAAGTGTCTCTCTGAGTCAGACATTTATTGCAAAACCTCCTTGACCACCCAGGTAATGACATTGTTTACGTTTACACCATATGTTATTTTCCAATGTTTAAAGGCTTAATTCCGCCATCTCTTCCACACAACTCTTGATGTATTTTATGGATTAGACGAGAGGAAAGATTGAGTACAGCTGTGCTCGAGATAAAAACAATGTCTATATACAGTACTCCACAACTGTCCTCTTATAGGCGACTGTGAGTGACATCCACTTTGCCAGTGTGGCGCTCTGCCCATTACTCTCCGAGCTGTGCCGCAGCGATAGCGAGGGCCCCGGAGTCTAGCCCGAGCAGCACATCACACAAATAATGGCGATGATGAATGGTGATGCGCTGTCACCGGTTTCTCAAGCGCTTAGACGCCATTTGATGTTTACATCCACTTGTGGTCAGTTGAACAATTCGTCAGCGCGATGCTCATCTCGTCCTGACGTGCCCGCTTTGTCTGAAGTGGGGCCCTCGTCAGTCAGCGCTCTCTGTGTAATTCGGCTGCTCGGGCTGAAGTCATGATGTCATGGCGGAGTCAGAAGCTTAAAAGTTGAACAGCCAGTGTTGCGTATTTCTCGAAGAATTTGTCCGAGCATGCCCTGCTTCTTTTTCTCTTGGTTCACACAAACACTCATCAGTTCCTCTCTCAAATTGGTGGCGTTCCAGAATATGACTGGACGCCGATAGTATTCTTGTTTGTCTGCCAGCAAGGCTCGTGTCTGTTGTTATGTGAAGTTTCCTGGTTCTCAGACTTGCTCGGTCAGACTGGCAAGGTTGTGCCTGGTTCTGTGCCAGATGTGCACACGAGGGGAACCAGGTTTGGTTTAGTGTACCGCTGGTGCAGAATCTTCCTTTTCTGAAGCCGCCTGACTGTCCACCCAGTACAACTGTATTTGGGATTAGACCCAAAAGTTGTCTTTGCAAAAACATAACATATTGTCTACTATCCTAAACACGACATTCTGATTAATATTGTGTTTGTGGAATATGAATAAAGCAGCAAATTATCCACCTCAGTGGGCGGCCATTTTGCCACTTCCCGTTGACTGAAAATTACATCACAGTTCCTCAGGGCTCAGGTCACGACGAAAAGTGTCAAAACTAATAAAATTATTCGACAAATCGTTTTGAGTCATTTGTTTTTCTTAAGATTAAACAAAACCTCTGATTTCATCCTCTGAACAGTAATTATTCTTTGATTTCTGTAGTCATTCATGAAAGCAGAATGATTATCTTTTATGTTTTCATCAAAATAAGACATTTGCAAACATCTGCTTTGACTTTGGAAAACAATGGCCGTACCAGTAACTGATTCTGTTTCAAAAAGTTTGATGAGTACAACATCAAATCCTCGAATGTGATATTGTGTAATTGTTTTCTTTTTTTTTGTTTTAAATCACTAAACAATTCCAAATAAATCATAGTAACTGGTAAACAAACAATTTCAGGAAAAAGGGTTTTGTAATACACTTTTAATTCAACATTTTATCCGGTAATGTGTTTATACCATAGCATCAATTCTAAACATATTTAGTGACAGTCCTTGTCACGAACAATCACGGCTCGCCTGTTCTCTGCATTAGGACATGTAATGTTTGCACTCTGAGCCGTGATTGGTCGTTACCTGAGCAACTGTGATGTCATTTTCAGTCGACAGTCAGTGGCAAAATGGCCGCCCCCCTGAAACAGATAAAACGGGTGGATTTTCATTTTTGGGTTGATTTGAAAGTAGGATTTTAAATACACCCTTCAGTTTTTCAGTCTTAAAAAAATGGAACACAACCATTTAACAACATTGCAATATTTTCTTTGACAATTTTTGTGATTAAGGTTTTTCATTTTAGTATACCTGAGGTCAGACTGAGTCATTTTGTGTGTCTAAATCTATCTTAAAAATATCTTATTTTTTATAAATATAACCTCCTGTTTATTTTCCATTCATTTTTTTTTCTCTTTTTTTTCTTCATTTGGTTCTCTTTTTTTTTTTTTCTCTTTTACTAATATATTATTAATTTATGTTCTTGGACTTCTTCCTACTCCCTTTGAACATGTCAGTTATCAATTATGACTTTACTAATAATTATTTTCCTTTTTATTTTTTATTTTCTTTCTCTCACTTTTATTTTATATTTTGTATTGCATTTATATGTTCAATAAAACCAAACAAGTAATCTTAGGTTGCCCTTTGTTGCTGTTAAATTTGATGAATTACGGATCTTGAAAATGTCTTGGCTTCATTGCCAAAAGCTGCTTTTTCACCGTTTTTGCAAATGAGTCTTTAGACTGTGTCATTTCCTCAAAAATTGGTGTTGATTCAACAATGACACAACTTATTTCATGACCGTCATGCGACACTCCGTCAGACATGCGTGACAGTTTATTCCCCTCCCTATTGGATGCCACACTGTTGTCAAGAAAGGATGTTTCATCCGTTTATGCTTACTCCAAACTAAATCCCGCCTCGCTTCTTGTTCCTCAGCCTAATCCTTATCTCTCCAACTCCTCTCGCATCTAATTCATCTGGTTTTCCTGGCAGCGCTCGTGTAAACAACCGTAGCGAAGTACCCGTGCCAGGCAATTTTCAAAGACTTCACTGTGTTGGAATGAGGCCTCCCTCTCGGCCAAGGCGGGACAGAGAGATCTTTGTGCCTGCTGCCCATCAGGCCCTTAGAGCAGGGTACGATTAGGGAACATGGCGAGCCCATGGGCTGTATGGAAGGGAGCCTTTCTGAAAAGCGGCGGCGTCAGCCAAACAACCCCTCAGTCCCATTCATCCATGAAGCAATTACAAGCTTGTACGACACTCTTTCCCATCCTTTGTCGCAGCTTTGAAAACACTCAACACATTCAACTCGGAAACATCCATCTTGGTTTGCATACTTAGGGTAAGTAGCGTTACTTTTACAGCAACTTTCTGAGACAACTCCGTGACCAAGATTCAGCTCCCCCTCCCTTCCCTTTGTTTGGGAATAAGTGTATTTAAGACCAGTCTGGTCTTGTTCATAAGTCTGTTTCTTACTCATCACATTACTCATGTTTCCTGCTGATTGCCTTGTGTCTGCCTTCTACCATTGACGCCACATTTGATTTTGTCACAAGGCTCTGAAAGTTCCTCTTTTGTTGTGCGTCACAGGTCGGTTTGTCAGATGGTTGCTTTTCCTCTGTCTGTCCTAGAAAGGGCACTCCTCCGTGTCTCTAAAACCAGCCATTTAATTACCTTACCCATAGTGCTTTGCTCATCTCTCGGCAGTCACTTTAACCAACCTACGGGGAAGTCGGACCTAATTAAACTCATCTAGTCGACACATTCAGATGTCTGGAATTGACCTTCAGACCTGTGAAAGGCGAGCGGGAGAATGGATGGATGAAGCACGACAGGATGGGTAAAAATGAGTGCTTGTTATTTTGGTGGTTGCACACAAGTGCTCTTTAATTGCCTGTCTCTGACAAATACTGTGTATACACACACGCACACACTCTGCTAGTCAATTTATACCTTTTAATCTGACAGCTCCCATTGTCCATTTATGTCTGTGAGCGAGGAGATAAGGACAGTTTTCAGGGGTGCGTGTTTATGTGTGTTGTTTTTTCACCCTAAAGCTTGCTATATGCATCATTTCATTTGTATGTTATAGTATGTGCTTGTATGCTATAGTACAGAAAGTATGTACTGTATTATATCAATTCAAGTCACTATCAAGTGCACTACTTGTCTGCCACCAGCAGAGGCGTTGTCAATTTGGTCTTAATTACCAAAAAAAAAAAAAAACTAGTTTGTGGTGACAAAAGTGGAAAGTATATGTATTATTGAATGCAGTTATGCAAATAGATGATATCCCATAGATGTTTTTACCATATGGATTACCACTCTTGTCATTACTGGGAGAATGTTGCACTAATTACTCTTTCCCAAATCCAGTCAACCACACTGTATATATCTATTAATAGTGGTAGTGACTATGCATGAGCCGATATTAGATTCTGACAGTATAACTGTGACCAAATATTGCTTTGTCACAGTATTAAAATTACAGCTCCTGACCTTTTTTTTGAAGTATTTGGTTAATATTTGTATTCCCCCATTTAACATAACCTATTTTGAAGCGAAATATAGAATATCTAGTTCAGAAGAAACATATATCTTGTTACAGTTAAATAAATAAATACATAACTGTTATCATTTATAATAGTGTACTGTTTTAATTCACCAAGTAATTCAGTGTCCCATTACTGGTGAGCTATTTTTAAAACAGACTTAACTAGTACCATTTGTTTGTTTGTTTGTTTGTTTGTTTTTAAAGGACAATGCACATTAATCGGACCAAAAAGGAATCTATTATGTGGGTTCCATCCATCTATTTTTGTTCAAATTTTGAAGTATTGTGAAAATGAACCTAAATGGAAAAGCTAGAAGTGTGCAAAAAAGGACTAAAATTTGTAAAAATAAATAAATAAATAAATAATAATAATAAATATTGAAATATTTATGGCATTAATAAAAGAAGCAAACAATCTTTAGTTGACAGTCAGCCAAGTGTCTTGTGGCAGTGAGACGCTGTCATATGACGTCATCTCATGGTGCAGTCTCCTCTCCTCTCAATATTGGCAAAATAATACCAAATGGAAACAGGCATAAGTCGCATGTGCGTTTTGTACATTTTCACTAAATTTGCTTAAAAATTTTGAAACATATGGATGGAAACCCCTTAATGTAGTTTTTGTACAGTGTCTTCTCCTACTTGTTTATTTTCTACTTGTTTATTTCAATGCAAAACCCTGATTGCTTATTGCTTAATGATCACCTAATAGTGAACTCCTAACAAAAAGCCCGACTTCATGCATAGTACCGTGCATGCGTACTTGTTTTAAATAAACTTAGCTGTGATGTGATGTTGTTGATGCCACGTGAACACGTCGCTGCTGCAGCCCCCGTCGCAGTGAACGCTGAGTGCTTGTGGCTAATAGGATCACAGCCTCAGTCAGTCAGTCAGTGGAACCCTCATTTCCACCACTGTCTAACTGCCAAACTGGCTTGATTCGCCAGGCATATAGGATCATCTTCTCAGCTGACTTTCAAAGCGCCTGTTTGCTTTTTTATTTTTTTTTATTTTTTTTGACGTGAAGCTTGCAGTATTTGATCCTGAAAAATGCAATTCTGCATTACAATTCACTGCCCATTCCTGCTGAATAGATGGCAACTGGCAAAGGTTAAGAAGAGGTTTGCTGTCAAGTTTGTCGAGGCATCCAGTTGATATTTCTCATTTTCTTTCCTCTCATGTACAAATGCCTTTGCAGACTTTAGAAGCTCCTTTGAAAATAATACATTTGTAAATAAAAGCATTTTTGTGTGCTCAGATCTAAGCAGAATAGGATTACAGCTTTGCCAGTGGCCATATTATTGGTGATAGTGGGACCAGTTGAAGTGCTGAAACAAAGCTGTGTGTTACATTCTATTACCGGATGTATCTATCTATATATTTTGTACAATCTTTACCTTTCATGAAACCACAAAACCCACCTGATCAACACAAAGTCATAATTGGACTCATGAGACAGCATTGAAGTCATTTTGGAATGCTTTCATGTTTTGCCTCAGATGTTTCTGCTATAATTGCTTTGAAAGCCCGCATGCCCTTATCTCAAATTGAACATGTCAGTGACTTTTCACTGCATCATGAAAATCCATCAGCAGTTAAAGCAGGCATGCAGGTCTGGTTTGTGGGATCGATGTGCCTCACATTCAAAACAAGAGTTTGTTTTTGCTTCTTTTTTTTTTTTTTTTAATGTCGAAATGGTTTAATATTTGGATGTTAAAATTTTAAGTTGCCTTTTTTTTTTTTTTTTTTTTTTTTTTTTTTTATATAATTGAAAATGCATATTGGGAGGTTTAATTATTGACCAGCATTCCAAACCCAGTATTTGGAAGTTTTTTGGGGTCAAATAAATTATATGCAACTTTCTCACTGCATTTGCATACCCACAATTTTGGGGGAAAAAATACCTAATGATGCTTTTTGTGTCTTTTCAGGCCAGTTTTTGGAGTAAAAGCATGCTGATGGAAGGCTTTGTCGCAGCTGCAACTACTATGCAGGCTTGAGTGAGGAAGTGGCGGGCTCGCCCCTTCCCATTTTTTTTCCCCTGCTGACAATCAACCTGCTCATGAAGTCTGGGAGCAGCAATCCATTCCCGAGGCGGCCATGTTTACCTGCTGAGTGCCTTTAGCCTCCGGCACTCGTGTCATGACCAGCCTTAAGCGCCCACCGATGGAGTGCGCCGTCGGGGGCTCCGTCCCTGCCACCGATGAGTTTTACCCTCGCCACATGCGCATGGTCAACGGCGGCGCTGTGCCGACCCGCGCGGACAACGTTCACGGCACTGTGAGCGCAGGAGTGCCAAAAATGGGCGTACGGGCTCGTGTGGCCGATTGGCCGCCAAGGAAGGATGTCTCGCGGGCTCTGTGGCACTCGACCACGGAGTCTGAAATCATGATTGTGCCTCTGAAAAATCACATTAAACTAGGATCAATTATCAGCCCTCAGGACTCGTCGATGCTGCGAAATATCCACAATACTTTAAAAAATCGAACGCAGGCCCAAGCTAACAACTACTCCACGAACGCTCGGCATTTGGCACCGGGAGACTACAGAGGTCCGCCGCGCCGAAACACGCAACAGAAGCGAATCCATCAGCGCAGCAACAGCGACATGACCATCAGTGAGATGGAAGCCGGCGGAGACAGCGGCGAGGACTGGGGACCGCCACCGGGTGTCAAATGGTCCCCGCTTCGCCGCGAGTACGGCAGCACGTCCTCAATAGACCAACACGGGGCTGCCGGTGAGAGCTTCTTTGAAATGCTTAAAGGCTACCAAGGGGAAGTAGACCAGCGTAGCCCAGCTCCACATCAACTGGAGGACATGCTGAATGTTCGGCCCAAACAGGCCACCCTTGACCTCTCGGAGAACGCCGCGGACGGCCAGCCTCCGAAACCTAAAGACAGGGAGAAGCCTCCAAAGAGGCGCACGAAATCGGAAACCGGGGGCGAGTCTATATTCCGTAAGCTCCGTAACGTGCGGGGCGAGTCCGACTCGCCGAGAGCCGGATCGGATGTAGAGGACAGTCGAATGGAGGAGATGGGGCCGCCGCTCAAGCCGTGGGTGTGTCAGAAAGGCTTCGCCCACTACGACGTCCAGAGCACGCTTTTTGACCTCAACGAAGTCATTCAGTTGCGGCAGAACGCGGGCCGGAGGAAGAACAACACCACCACGGGGGCTTCTGCCGCCGCCGTTGCCTCGGCTAGCTCCACCCTTTCGTCCACCCACAGCCTTCCGTACAGCTCTC